>NC_035449.2:7878214-8092739 GCF_002127325.2 Helianthus annuus
TCTCAGCTATACATATATGATACTGAGAACGAGATTTCTAACAGACAAAGTGTATTGGGGTAAGCATATTATTTGGTTGATTTATATTTTTTGATAACTTATGAGTGTTAATTTATTATAGTTTTTTACTGTCTATTTTTATATATATTTATTTTTTCTCATGATAGGAATCAATTATCTTCTCGTGATAAGGAGTTGGACGTTGAAATAATTGAATACATCAGAGGTTTTTTAGATTCTCATAACGAGTTGGTTAAATCGTACAGAATGGTAAGAAACCACTTTCATGAAAAATCCTCAAGCAAACTTGAAGCTCCGTCTAATTTACAAAAGGGACAAAGATGGTAGGACTTATAATCTACCATCCACGAATGAGATCGCTGCACTGATTGTTGATGATTTAGATCCATTAATTGATCGTCGAGACATTTTAGTTGAAACTGAATCTGGTATGCTTCAACGTATAAGTGAGTTACACCCATCCTATCTTGCTCTTCAATATCCAATTATTTTCCCTTTTGGTGATGATGGATATAGAATCGACATTCCTCATAGAGATGGTGTAACAACGAAAAAAAAATACGACCAAATGCACAATGCGGGAGTTCTTTGCATATAGAATACAGGAGCGGAGTAGTTGTTATTCTTTGGTTTTAAACTCCAGAAGACTTTTTCAACAGTTTTTGGTTGATGCTTACACTATGATTGAGAGTGAAAGGCTAAATTTCATACGTGGTAAGCAGAAGAATTTGCGTTCCGAGTCATTTGAGAATCTTCAAAAGTATAAGGACAATGGTAAACAAAATTTATCAAACACTGGTCAAAAGGTAATATTACCTTCATCTTTTACTGGAGGTGCTCGGTTCATGCAACAAAACTACCTCGATGCTATGGCATTATGTAAGTGGTTTGGCTACCCAGATTTTTTCATAACCATTACATGCAATCCAAAATGGCCTGAAGTTTCAAGATTTCTGAAAGATACATCCATTAGAGCAGAAGACAGGCCTGATATTATTTGTCGATTGTTCAAGATGAAGCTGGATTCAATGATTAAGGATATAAAGGATAGTAAATTTTTTGGTGAAATCAATGCTGGTATAAAATTTTTCTTAGTATTTTACTTCATGTACAGTTTTAATTATTATTTTTATATAACTTTATTTAGTATATTACTTAGACATCATTTTTATTTTGTAGTTGTTTATACCGTTGAATTTCAAAAACGTGGCCTACCGCATGCACACATTTGTTTATTCATGAAGGTGGATCACAAACTTCCCACTGTAGATCATATAGATCCTTTTATTTCTGCCGAAATTCCGGATAAATCTGAAGATCCTCAGCTACATTATCTTGTGTCTGAGTATATGATTCATGGTCCTTGTGGTGCTGCTAATTTGAGCTGTCCTTGCATGGTTGACAACAAATGTTCAAAACGATTTCCCAAAAAATTTTCGGATCATACAGTTATAGACTCAAGTGGTTTTCCTGTATATCGAAGGCGAGATTCTGGTCATACTGTTATGAAAAAAGGTGTTCAATTAGACAACCGAAGTGTCGTACCTTACAACAAAGGTCTATTAAAAAGATACCAAGCACACATTAATGTTGAATGGTGTAACCAAGCTGGTTCTATAAAGTACCTTTTTAAGTACATTAACAAAGGACCTGACCGTGCTACGGCTGTTTTGTATACTGATTCAACCGGTACCAGCAATCAGAAAATAAATGATGAGATCAAACAATACTACGATTGTAGATACATATCAGCCTGTGAAGCGTCTTGGAGAATTTTTGCAAACGAAGTTCATTATAGATATCCTGCTGTAATGAGGCTACCTTTTCATTTACCTGGTCAACACAATGTAGTATACGGTGAACATGATGATATTGAAGATGTCCTGAATAAACCATCTGTTGCTTCATCTATTTTTTTGCAATGGATGCGTTTAAATGAACGCGATGAAGAAGCACGTAAACTCAGTTATGTGGAGTTCCCAACCAAGTATGTTTGGAACTTAAAAGATAGACGTTGGCAAGTACGGAAAAAGTACAAAACTGTTGGTAGAGTTCATTCTGTTTCGATTGCTTCCGGAGAACCTTACTATTTAAGGATACTCTTAAATAAAGTTAGAGGTCCTAAATCATTTGAAGAGATTCGAACAGTGAACGGACAAGTATTTCCAACATTTAAAGATGCATGTTATGCTATGGGTCTTTTAGATGATGACAACGAATATGTTGAAGCAATTAAGGAAGCAAGTTTTGAAGCTCATTGTCGGTATTTAAGATCATTATTTGCCACATTGCTTTTAACTAATACGCTATCAAGACCTGAATTTGTGTGGGAAAAAACTTGGCACTTACTAGGTGACGATATTCTATTCAAGCGTCGTAAAGAAACACATATCCCTGGTAAGTTAGTATTTTTTATCTGTATATATTTTGATTCATCATATGTTTATTTATTTTTTATTCTTTTGTAGATCTAATTATTCCTGAACATCATTTGAAGAATCTAATTTTGGTGGAAATTGAGAATTACTTAATTTCCAATGGGTCTACATTAAGTAAATTTTCTACGATGCCCTATCCAGATGACGATTCACTACGGCAAGGTACTAATCGTCTAATCAATGAGGAATTATCGCACGACCCACATGAGTTGAAAAGTGAGTTTAGTATATTGAAAGAGTCTTTAACTGAAGAGCAGTTAAACGTTTTTAACCAAATTGTGAATGCTGTCGAATGCCAAAGTGGAGGGTTGTTTTTTGTATATGGTTACGGTGGGACAGGGAAGACTTTTTTGTGGAAGACTTTGGCCGCTGCAATCAGATGTAAAGGTCAGATAGTATTGAACGTTGCTTCAAGTGGTATTGCTTCATTATTGTTGTCTAGAGGACGCACATCACACTCTAGATTTAAAATTCCCATAAATTTGACAGAAGATTCCATGTGCTTCATTAAGCCGAACGATGATGTTGCTAATCTTTTAAAGGAGTCAAAGTTGATTATATGGGATGAAGCCCCTATGGTGCACAAACATGCGTTTGAGGCATTAGATCGAACAATGAAAGACATTCTGTCGTCTTCTACGAATAACTCTTCTGAGCTACCATTTGGAGGTAAAGTTATTGTGTTTGGTGGTGACTTTAGACAAATACTACCCGTTATCCCAAATGGTACGAGGCAGCAGATTGTTAATTCCTCTTTGAGTTCTTCATATCTATGGTCTGAATGCAAGGTTTTAAAGTTAACAAAAAACATGAGGTTGAGAACTGGAGCTGAGTCATCTAACAGTGATTCTATTAAGAAGTTTGCAAAATGGCTACTTGATATTGGTGAAGGAAACATTGGTTCAGAGAACGATGGTGAAGCGTTTATAGAGTTACCCGATGATTTAGTAATTACCGACTCAGATGATCCAATTCAAAGTTTAATTGACTTTGTTTATCCTTCAATCTTACATCAGTATAAAAATCCTGGATTCTTTTCAGAGAGAGCAATTTTAGCACCAAAGAATGAAGTAGTTCATGAGATTAATGATCGATTACTTTCATTATTTCCGGGTGAAGAAAAAGAGTATTTGAGCTGTGACAGTATATGTCAAACAGAACAAGTTCTTGATTCTTTTCAACAAGGTCTATACTCTCCTGACAATTTGAATGCTCTTAAAATATCCGGTTTACCCAATCATAGGTTGGTTCTTAAAGTTGGTGTTCCTGTGATGCTTCTTCGAAACATTGATCAACAGAACGGACTATGTAATGGTACCAGGTTACAAGTAACCTTTCTTGGTAAACGAGTAATTGAAGCGGAAGTAATATCTGGCGGAAATATCGGCACAAGAGTTTTTATTCCAAGAATTAGTATGGTTCCTTCAGACAAAAAGATACCTTTTCAATTTCAAAGAAGGCAATTTCCGTTAACAGTTTGTTTTGCTATGACAATTAACAAGAGTCAAGGACAGTCGCTATCTAGAGTTGGTTTATACTTAAAAGATCCTGTATTTACTCACGGTCAATTGTATGTGGCGTTATCCAGAGTCAAGAGCAGGCAAGGTGTTAAAATTTTATCATTTGATTCCGATGGTAAACCTACATCAAAGACATCTAATGTAGTGTACAAAGAGATTTTTCATAACTTATAATTTAATAATGTATTTCATTTTCATATATTTCATATTCTTATGTTAGATTTTTCGGTTTTCCACTTGAAGGGTAATAGTGTTGTTTATCAACAAGGTGAATGAAGTCAAAACTATTGTATCAATTTTCAGAAGATATATTATGTATTTTTTTTATAAAATTTATTCATCATTTTTAATATTATTATTAAGTCATCAATTGCCAAAAAAACTTTTTAAAATTAGTGGATGCTAATATATAGGATCATTCTATACAAGAGTAAATATTACTAATGAAGAAATATTGCTTTAAAAGAATAAATTATTAGGAGTTCATATTGATAGTGAACAAAATATTATAAATGATTTCTAATTATAAGAGATATCAACTTTTTTATATTAGAAAAAATATGGTATCTGTGTTTATAGTTTACCAAGGAACATCATAAGATCAAACAATATGTTTACTACAATTGTAGAAAATAAATGTTGACATCAAACAATACTACGATTATAAAAGATACCAACGTTTCTATATTAGCAAAAACATGTTAATGTCTACTTTCATGTCCCAAAAAAAAAAAAGATCCAAACATGAAATATTAACAAAATAGAGTCATAATTTCATATGTCCAAACACTTAGAGCATTATGGTTAGTTTTTAACTGTTAACCTTCATTAACGGCATCCACTTTGGTTAAGATCAGTACATTTCCTTCACATAAAAATCTGAAATGCAATTTGTCACCGCATCGAATGCCATTCTCCTGCATGAACATCGGCCATCCTTCGATAGCATACCTTACCCCATTTCCATTCTTTTGCCTCCTAAGATTCATGTCTATTGTTTCTCCATTCATGTTTGTCACTTTTATCTCATAGACTTTATTTTTTAATCCTGCAATTCTTACAACATTTGCAGGCATTCTCTGTATAATAAAAAAAGAATTTTGTAATTAAAATATCCTTATTGATGTTATATTAATAAGGATTAATGTCATTGTGTATTATAAAAAAATCATACCATTCGATTTTCTCCCTTCATTGTGAAGTCATAAGAAACAGTTTTGTCAACGTCTTTTATCCTTGCAACACGTTTTTGTTCCACATCCAAATTCTTCAATGCATTTAGTTATATATTTAATCTCTAATTATAAGTAATATATATCACTAAATAGAATAATGTATGCTATACGTACCAATCGGTTACGAGTTTTTCGTTTAACTGTTGATACGTCTGGCATTTCCACTTCTGTTCCCTCCATCGGCTTTTTTCTTTTGGGCTGGTTACAATACTCGGCAATCTGTTTTCCTTTTTTTTTTAACCTTTTGAGACAACGAACAACTTCAATTGATAATAGCCAACAATAATTAACTAAATATATGCACACATATGAATGAAAAGACTTATCTATTATTATGTTTAAAATAAGTACATCTTCTTTTTTTGTTTCCTTTGGCTCTTTTTTCTTCATACTCTTCGGTCCTTCTTTTGAAATTTCTTTTTCACCTTCATCCATCTATGTTTTATAATTAATAAAATATATCAACCATTAGTATATTGTATTTAAATATGTATAAAGGAGTCGTTATTACCTCAGCTATTTCTTGATCTTTTGAATCAGTATCTTGACTGAAGTTCTGTTATTCAATCAAATACAAAAAATAATTACATTTTTACAAAGTATGTTATAAGTTAGTTCAAAATACTTACGAAGTCAACGCTTTTATAATAGGAGTCCCTAGGTATTTCCAGCAAAGAGTCTTCTTCACTTTCTTCTTTGTTGTTAAGCGTTATTTCAACTCCTTTCCGATAAATTTTCAACTCAAATGTGACGCTGTCCATCTTCGTCAACAAGAGTATATCATCGTCTTCGATTCCAAGATCAGTAAATAGCTTTGGACAACCTTTTGTAAGAACATAATTATCGTTGATTCTTTCCGTCTCAACTTTCCAAATCTTGCCTTCTGCATAAATGTTATAATAATCGTTCACTGGCGTGTAAGTGTAACATGTTGTTACATAATCATCCGGAATCACCTGAAAGATTTGGAATAGTTAGCTGTAAATCTAAAATAGAATAAATATATATTCAAACATGTTAGTATGCTTACTATAATATTTAATCTTCCGTAACGGTTTAATGTCACAAAAGATTCACCACATATGTTTTGGATGAAACAATCGATTTCCATGTTTTGGTCTTCCATTACCGTTAAGCGCAATAACGTGTTATTTTGCAACTGAAGGTCCCTTACCACGTATCTCCATCCGTCAGTTATAACGCATTCACCACTTACACTTCTCAACGAAACTGGCCAACTTTTTCCACTTATATGATGTATCATTATTGTTTTTCTTTGCCAATAAACTCCATATATGTTCTTAACGAAGTCAATTGGTACCACCTGAGTGTTAGATTATGTTGTAAATGTTAGTTATTAGAAATATATAAACTTATTTGTAACCATTGTAGCATACCAGTTTTAATGATGAACTCTTTTCTAACGAAGCGACACATGATCTACTCATTTGTTTATACCTGTAATATAACAACATCTATTAGAAACATTACTATTGAAATTTAACTTATTCGTATATTTTCACAATAATATGAGAACTACCTATTAACCAATATTAGACAAACTGATGTTATTAATTTGCTTTCATGTAGGATTTCAAGATTACAATGTTGTATTGATATGTACAAAATTTTAAATGGAGTATTATTTCATCATTATATTTGTTAACAAGAAAAGAAATATTCGTTTTATTCAATAAATCTACAGTTTGATACACTTTTTTTTATAGCTACCTTAAACTATTAGTATACTGTAATAAAAAAAAAATTCAACAAAAATAATATAATTGGATTTCTCTATAGGCGAAGCAAAATAGAGTAAATCATAAAGTTAATTCGTTGTTCATAACTGAATCAAGCTTCCAAATCAATATATTATACAATAAAAACCTAATTTCATAAGAGTATGAAGAAAATATATCAAACAAAACACAGAATCAAGCTATAATCATATATTTACAAACACATGCAATACATGTAATCCATTTTTTATATGCCTAACATACAAATTCGAAAGTGTTGAAATATCTAAACACCAATTTTCACGTTTATTTATTGATTAATCGCCGAAATCAAACTTCCCACGACTTATTTGTAGTTCTAAAGACATTTTTTACATAGCAACTCAAAAAATACATACCTGTAGAAGTGATCGGAAGTGTTGCCGGAAAACTACCTTTACCAAATCTTCAACCGTCGTTTTGTAGATATCTTGAAGAATGTGAGTTTAGGTCTGCTCAATGTTAGGGTAAGTAATGTTGAAATGATGGTATGATTGTGATAGATAATATAATTGTTAAGTATTTCTTTTTTTATTATAAAACTTGTATAAGTTTAATTTACGTTTATTATTATTTTACTTATATTTATCCAATATTTAAACTGTTATTACTAAAACAATGAAATATGGTTTTTGTATAACTCCATTTATAAAAGTGAAGGATTTATGGTTTTTATATAAAGTAAATGTATTTAAACATATCTCTAATTAAAGTTAATATTTTTATGTTAATATATATTAGGTTTGTTTTTCAAGCTTATTTAAATAAATTCATCCGAAATTTTTATTATATGAATGGAAAGTATATTGTCTTCAAATTTATTTGTTATTTAAGAAATTTTCTAATCAAAAAAATCCTTAATTTTACATTCTACAATTTTCTAAATTTATTTTAAGAACTTTGAGACAAGTTATAATTCAAACGAATTCTGTTAATTATATTTTTTATACAAAATCAATATACTTAACCTAATTATTAAAACTAAATTATTCAACTAACAACTACTAAAAATATATAAATCACATATTTATATTATTAATTCAATCGATTTCTACAATACATTCTTAAAATATAGTATCCTTTTTTCTATCTAACTATTTAACATATTTATATTTTTAATTCAATCTAATTTTGTAGACAATATTTTCATTCATTTTAAATTTTAATTCGTTATATCCGGATTATATTATACATTCTTAAAATAGAATAACCTTATTAACATTATAGAGCTTTTCCTTACATTGCAATTATAAATAAAGAGAACCGAAGTTGGTTAGATTATTTGTGTTTAGATAACAGGTACTTTACACTAACTATGATTTTGTGCTTTTGTTTTCATGTTTATTTATGTTTTGATGATTTAGTTGCCATTGATCTTCATACAATTCAATTTTGGATTATTATATGTTTTGTACATGATTCATCCAACTTTGTTGCTTATTTCGAAAATTGCATTTCATAATTCTCATCAAAAGTTTTTTATGAATTTTTTTGTAGGATGCAACGTCTTGAATTTGAAATGTTTGCTAACGAAATCCTATCAAGGCTACCAACAAAGTATGTTGCTCGATTAAGATGTGTCTCTAAACAATGGCGTTATGAACTGTCGTCACATTTGTTTGCGATTATACACTATCGCCGTATGGCGAATAACCCTTATCGTAAGGTTATCAAGTTTACCAACTCATCAATTGATATTCATAACTTGATTCGAGGAAAGTTAGATATTTCTTCAGGGAAGAGTATTTCCTTCCCAGTTGACACCCATCTTTCCAATCTAATCATTCTTGCTTCTCATTATGGTATTTTACTGATGTGCATTCAGTGGCGTCCGAACGAATTAATTCTTTGGAATCCAACGACTAACAAATTTTTGAATTTGTGTGATAAGAAACCTAACAATTTTTTTGATTTAAGGGAAGATGCAGTTGGGATTTACATGGATTCGTCTAACGATCTAAAAATATTACTTCTCCAACGTCGTAATGATGCTGTTATACCGCGTGTGTATTCTCGGAACACACGTGAATGGAAAACTTTAACTTTCTTGAAAGGAGCGGACTACGCTTCAACTTTATATTGGTGGTCCTCCGGAACTTTATGCAATAATATTTTATATTTTCCATCTCCACACTATTGGATGCCTGCTAAAAGTTATACCATTGCTTTTGATGTCGAATCTGAAACTTTTTCTAAGGTTTCGATACCCCAATCTACTGATCTTTTTGGTCGCCAATGCAGTTTTCTCAACATCCGCAACACACTTCATATGTTTATTGTTGAAGAGACCCCTAAAACAATCGTGAAGCTATATAAATTTGAAGATCAAATGTGGTCAGAAGTGTCGTCGTTTAGAACCGGAAAGTTATTTTATTCAGTTGAATCATGGCTTAACAAATTAGCTGAGAACAAAGGTGACACTTGGACTGTTAACGTCGACCGGGGTGGTATTATCGAGATACAAATTGGAATGAAGGACTCTCAATACTTACGAGACGCAGAGAGATTTCAGGGAATATACAATGTAGCATCGTTTGAAGAGACCGTTGTCTCACCTATTTAGTATTAACAAGTTATTTCAGCATTAAAAATAATTATGATCTTTTGAATTTTGTTATATTGTTATTACTTTTCTATTGTATACCGCAGCAAAAAAAAATAATTTAAATTAATACGTTTATTTGTCCTTAAAGATAGAGCGACCTGTGGGTACCACGGGTTATAACCTATTCTATTATAAATGTCAATGTAGATTCTTTTTATGTTTTTTAATTATAATTCAAATATTGAACAAGCATACTAATTTAGGTCAACGGAAGTTTTTAGATTATAAATGGAAATGAGATTTTATTTTTAAGAATTCATTTGTTATTTAAGCAATTTTCTAACCAACAAAATCGTTATTTTATATTTGAAAATTTACCGAATTTATGTTTTATAAAAGTTAATTAAGGCATTTATCTAAAGTGATGAATAAAACTAACCTAATAACTAAAACCGAATGATTTATTTGTCAACTATTTCAGATATAGAAATCACATATTTATATTATTGCTAAGATATACATGGTTCAACGTTTTTAAAAATTCCAATATTTGCAATAATTTTGAACAAATATTTCAATGATAATATATCACTACCATTGAATTTTCGAAAAACCTTTATATGACAACTAAATTTTATAATTTTCGAAATTTTGCTTAAGTAATCAATTTCATATTTCATATCGTGATTCTTATATAATACACCATAGACCATTCTTTTAAATCACTCATGCAAATAGCATTTCATACAATGGTTGATCTTCCTTTTGAACTGATACTTTTCCAAATTTTAATCAAGATTGATACCAAATCAATACATCGATTCAAGTTGGTATCTAAACAATGGCGTGATGGCCTGTCATCTTCTGAATTTGCTTTCAAACGTGGTTGTTATGTTGAAGACTATCTGGTAATATTTTATTGTTTTATACTCTTTACTTGACAATACTATTAGTTTTGTTAACAACTCTTTTTCCTATTAATTTCATATTACTATAATCTATTTTTTAGGAAATGCTACAAGAAAAAGGTTCCTTTATTACTTCGTCTGTTTTGCTGGAATTGTGGCCCCGTCAACTGATTGAACTCTATACGTTTGATGATCAACAGTTAAGTCAGACAAATGCAAACGTTTCTGAGGAGCTGGTGATAATTGAGAATGGTCAACGTACTGTCTATCAAGTTTATGATGATGACAAGTAACAGTGTCGTTCAAATCAATATTAAAAGTATTGTTTCCGTTGTTTCTCATTTTGAAATCAATGCTACCTGGTTCTCAGTTATAATCTAAATAATATATATCTATTTTTCTTCTTAGTATTAGTAACTATATAGTAATTGTTACCATTCATAAATCACATTGTTTGTACTGATCTATTATATACGATTAGCATTGACTAATATTATATATATCCCAAAAATTTTATAAAACGTACCATTGTAATAAAATTTAAAAAAATATTAATATCCTTAAAAATAGAGCGACCCGTGGGTACCACGGGTTATAACCTAGTTAGTATTAACTAAAAGATAATTATAAAATTATATTTAAACATCTAAAATCTAAATTAATTAAATAATAATCAATTCCAAACAAACCCTTTGGAATCCGAAGCACTATTAGATGTATTTAGGTAATTAAAATATTATATTAAGAAAAAACAAAAATCTATATATATACTACTATATAATAAAAGAAACCAATATATAATATAAAAAGTTAAATTCCATTTTAGACCCTGTGATTTGGGTCATTTTGTCAGTTTAGTCCAAATGTTTTATAATACATAGGGTTTATAAAGATATAATAAAATATAATTTTTTATTGATTGGTATATAAAATTACATGTGTTCAACCCATACAATACATGAGTTTCTTAAAAACGTAACTTTTTTTCATTATTTAATATATAGAATTAAATTACTCAACCCGTACAATACATGAGGTTCTTAAATATATAACTTTTTTATTATTTAATATATAAAATTACATTTATTCAACCCATGTAATAAACGATATTTTTAAAGATATATTTTTTATTATTTGGTATATAAAATTACATTTATTCAGCCCATGTAATAAACGATATTTTTAAAGATATATTTTTTATTATTTGGTATATAAAATTATATTTATTCAGCCCATGTAATAAACGATGTTTTTAAAGATATAGATTTTTTTATTATTTGATATATAAAATTACATTTATTCAACCCGTGTATTACACGGGGTTCTAACCTAGTAACAATATAAATGATAATTACATTTCTTATTTTTAGGAGCCTTTATAGAATAACTTAACCATTGATTAATAAATATAATAAGAAAAGTACAAATATAACAAAAGGCTTGCTTGGTCAATGCCCCACATCTCCTAGTCGAAGGACTACTTTTTGGAACCGGGTGTTCCACTAATTTTGTATCCACGTTGGTGAGACTAACCGAACCGTGGATCAAATAGACTCACGTTTCGTGTTTCTCCGTTACAAGGTTTCAAGATTCTATGGTACGCTCTTGAATGTGCAAAATCCCCACAACGAGCTCTCAGAGGAGGAAGTTATTCAAGTGACACTTTGTTGACTACAAACACGACTATGACGAGGGCTTTAACCACAAAGCTGTGTGATGCATTATTTTGATCTATGTTTAAGTTTTAAGGTTTTATGTTATGTAATGTTTGAAGTACTATATTTTATTTTGATGTAAGGTTTTAAGTTTTAATGATATGTAATGTTTTAAATTTGTAGGTGTATTTTTATTTAATGTTAAATTTTAAGTTTTAATGATATTTAATTTTAAGAATTTATTTAAATAAGAAAATGTTTGCGGCTAGGGTGGGTGTCGCCACCTACTTTTTTCTGGACGGCTAGATCACCTGTTTAGGCCCTTTGGTCCTTGATGACCTAGGTCACGAGTAGGAATCCCACGGTTGGCATATTATTGCCAGTTTGAACCGGTGCCACAGTTCGACCCCTACAAAATTTGACCCGTAGACCTCTCGAACCGATGCCCCACATAACCGCATAAGTGGATAAACCTTGCCACCTCCCCTAAACCAATTTACGTCACCACCTAATTAATTGGTACTTTGAACACTTAGGGGGTGTTTGGGAATAAGTTAATCAAAACACTACAAAAACAACTTATTAACTTTTAGAGTTAATTACCGTTTTTGTCTCCGTGGTTTGTCAAAAATCACAATTTCGGTCCACTAGCTTAAAAATTGCGATTTCAGTCCTTGTGGTTTCACTTTCATAACCATTTCAATCCATTATTCGGTTAAGTACAAGGACTGAAATGGTTACGAGGTCGACTGAAATGGTTACGAAAGTAAAACCACAAGGACTGAAATCGCAACTTTTAAACTAATGGACTGAAACAGTGATTTTTTACAAACCGAGGGATGAAAACATTAAGAGTGAATTTCAAGTATTGTCCTTTATCTTTATACCCATTTTCAGGCGCTGTCCTTTATGTTTAAAGCTGACGAGTTTTGTACTTTATGTTTTCAAATCATACACGTTTTGTCCTTTAGCCCTAACACAATTAGATTTTTCTGTCAAATCTGGTCATGTGCAATGCACATGTGGGTAAAATTGTCTTTTCACCCTTTTCTTTAAAAATACATAGAAAAAAATATTATATCTCGTAACAAAAGTCCTTTTCTTCCCCAAATCAATCCCATTTCAAAACCTTAATTCCCTTCAACAACCTGCAACAATTCACACCCATTTCAACTAAAAAAACAAATAACAAGGAATTAGTTCAGATATGAACTTGATTTCGATCAGATCTGAGTTAAAGTTGTAGATCGATAACAAACAGATTCAACGTATTATAAACTAATCAGCTTACTACTAAACACATTAGCGAGTTGTGCGCACCACAACTTGTTTAGCATCTGAATTCGAGTTGTATATGCTTCAGATCTGAGATAAAAGTGGTTGAGATGCAGGTTTGAGTTCAATGGTAGTGTGTGGTGTTGTGATTTCAGAAAAACTAAAAAAAAATCGCAGATCTAGGTTATTTTGATCTGAATAGATCTGAGATAAAAGTGGTTGAGATGCAGGTTTGAGTTCAATGGTAGTGTGTGGTGTTGTGATTTCAGAAAAACTAAAAAAAAATCGCAGATCTAGGTTATTTTGATCTGAATAGATTGTTGTTGTTTTGTTACTTGCTGCTGTCAAAAAGGAGTATGAATGACGTGATCCAATGGATTAGAGTGAAAAGAAATCGAAGAAGGAAATAGAAAAAAGTTGTTTTGAAGTCAATAAATGAAATACATTTTGCAGGGTGAAAAGTATATCATTTTGCAAGGAATTAAAAAAAGGTTGTTTTGAAGTGAATAAATATATAATATTTTTTTTCTTTTATATGTATTTTTAAAGAATAGGGTGAAAAGACTGTGAATATTCAAATGAGTTGATGATTTCTATTACAAAGAATGAGGAATATATACAGAAATTCCTAACTGACTAGGATAAATACAGGCAAGCCAAAAAGCATTATCATCAATACAAAATATTTATAAATACAAATATATACAGTTAATACTCCCCCGCAGACGAAGCGGTAGCGGAGCGAACGCATAGGCTGGACTTGAATCGGTTGAAGAGGTGCTTTGGAAGACCTTTGGTAAAAACGTCCGCGAATTGATAGTCAGCTGGAATATGTAGAACTCGAATGTCCCCAGTACGAACTTTTTCACGAACAAAGTGAATGTCGATCTCCACATGTTTAGTGCGCTGATGTTGAATGGGATTCTGAGAGAGGTATACCGCGGAAACATTGTCACAAAAGATGAGGGTGGCCTCACGAGTAGGAAGGTGGAGCTCGAGCAGGCGCGGTGACAGGATAAAGGTTGCTGTCACTGTTGTGCCGACTGAGGAGCTTCCCAGTCTTGAGATCCTTCACAGAGAAACCAGAAGGATCAAATTCCACGGATACAGAATTGTCAGTGGTAAATTTTCTAACGGATATAAGGTTTTTAATGACATGGGGGCATAAAGAACATTGTTTAAGTGGAGATTATTTTGGTGGTTGGGAAAATAGGCGTGACCTGATCCAAGAATTGGCATTTTTTGACCATTTCCGACTAAAATAGATTTAATGGAATTAAAATTTTGAGAGTTTGAACAAATACCTTCGTCATCAGTTAGGTGATCAGATGCGCCTGTATCCATGTTCCAATTTGGTTCCTCCGAGTCAATAACAAGAGCTTGAAAAGCTTGGCCAATATCCGTGGGTTCGAGCGGGTCAAAATCAGTTACGTGAGCCTGAGGACCGGACCTGCTTGAGTTGCTAGACTGTTGCCTGTTCCCATCCTGACGAGAGTTGCCCGACCCATGCTGCTGCCAGTTGCTCTGCTGCCATGGGGTCGCCCAACCAGCCTGTGTTGGGTAAGGGCATGGAGGAGGAGCCCAGCCAAGTATCGGCCCAGAAGGACCAGCCCACCAAGGAGGTTGCTGCCACGGTGAAGGGGAGTTCCATGGCCCATTTCGATTTCTACTACTCGATGGATGTTGCTGATGGTTTTTACCACGGTTATTATTTTGTCTGGACGACCCATCACGTTGCCATGACCCGGAGTTCTGGCGGCGCTGATTTGTCCTATTGGCACCACGAGACACTTGATCACGACGAGGAGCCGAAGGATCAGCAGGGTGTTGATGTGGCTCGGGGATAGCAGCAGCAACCACGGGTGTTTGTCGGGCCAGTTGACGACGTTCTTCAGCATCAAGAAGATTGACGGCATCCTCCCGCGGGGGAAGATCTTTGTTGAGCAGCAATGACGTCGTATTCGGGCGGAAGGCCACTCACAAGTTGAATGATAAGGCGACTTTCAGACACGGGCTGATCGACGTCGGCGAGTTGACCGACAATCTCCCTAAGTTTGTGACAGTAGTCATGGAGAGAGGGCATTGATTTGAGGGTCAGATTGGTGAAAGCTTTTTCCAAGGCGGCAGCACGGGGACCTTTGTTATTGAGAAAATTTTTCTTTAGTCGGTTCCAAGCTTCAAGGGCCGTGGATTCAGTTTCAAGAATACGGACCAATAGATCGTCGGAGATAGTGGAATAAATCCACTGTAGTACGATTACATCAATCTCAAGCGATGAGGCTCGGTTAGGGTCGCCTTCCTCCGGCGGTAGGGTTCCGTCAATGTGGTCTAAAACCTTGTATCCACGGGCGTTCAACTGGAACAACTTGACCCACGAAGAATAGGTCACTTTAGTGCCGTCCAGAACCCGAACCTTGTGTTGAATGTTTATAACAGTGTACACCGGATGAAGTGAGGGGGTGTGATTACTGGAATCAGAGCTGGTCTTCTCTGTTTTGTCGCCCATAGCCGACAGAAGAGGAGAAGATGGGATGATGAAAAAAACCGGTGAAAGAGGGAGGGCCGTAGCCAGCAGGATCGAAGATTACAAGGGGGTCGGCTAGGGTATAGAGCACAATGCTCTGATACCATGTGAATATTCAAATGAGTTGATGATTTCTATTACAAAGAATGAGGAATATATACAAAAATCCCTAACTGACTAGGATAAATACAGGCAAGCCAAAAGGCATTATCATCAATACAAAATATTTAGGAAAAATTACACTTTTCGTCCTTTATGTTTGTAGCTAGTTGCAATGGATAACCTTTACCTTTAATAATTACAGGCACAGTCCTTTATTTTGAAAACCTGTTACATCTTTCGTCCTTTACCCCAAACCCAGTTAAAAAATTAGGTTAAGTTACATCACATGCTCTGCACGTGAGGGCATTTATGTCCATTCAAAACCCCAACTGCCCACCATTTAAAGCCCCTATTTCTCCCCCAAATAGATTATCTTTGCAACTCCCTTAATTCTCTGCAACTACCTCTCCATCTCTACCCTTTTCTCTACCACCACCACACAATCACCACCACCCCATCCTCTGGCAACCACGAGCACCACCGCCATCTGCGCAACCACCACCGTTGGAACACTTCTCTGTGTTCTCACTCACATGTTTGCTGATTTAAGGAGTTCCAAACCCATCGCCAGATGAGACGATTTGGGGGTTGAAGCCCTAATTGAAGTAAATTTTGGCAAGAAAACTGAATCAAAGATTGTTCTAATCCATTAAAAATTGAGCAATCTGTTCCAAAAATCCCAAATTTGGTGTTTCAAATATCAATTGTTACTTTGAATTTTGAGCAAATTCAGGCAATCTTCATAATTTCAATGGTGCACTCAGACCAAATTGATGAAAACATTATGCTTGGTTCTAGTAGTTACCGGTATGAGAAAGAGCAACTAACTGCCAAATGACCCACAATTTTTCACCCTATGAACCCTTTCACACCAACTGTAACAGGTTCACCAACGCAGAATCCTTCCCTTTAACTGACGCACGATCTTCGATCATCTCCACCAGCGCATGAGCACCATCTTCTTATACATCAATCGTACCTAAAGAAACTGATCCACACGAAAATGGAACATTGCAGGTCAAAACAAGGTTGTCGGAATCCGGTCAGAACTTCATCGGAACCCTAGGTAGGTCGCCGGAGTTGTGGTGGTGGTGTTGAATAGATCGGAAAGATTTGAAAAACTGACCGAAGATTGGAGGTGGTGGTGGTGGTGGTTGAACAAATCTGAAAGAATGGCAGCAACGGCTTTGTGGTGGTGGTGGTGGGTGTAGTACCCAACGGTAGTGTGGCGGCGGTGCAATGGTGAACACAGATCTGATGGTGTTAGCAACAAACGAAGGTGATGTTTGTGTTCAGAGAGAGAGTAAGCGGTGGTGAGTGGTGGTTTAGGAGCTGATAGTGGCGGTGCTTTTGAAAGATGCCGGTGCTTTGGAGGTTGGAGGTGGTAGACCGGTGCTTTGGTGGTCGGGATAAAGAGAGATTGAAGGATTGAGGCTTATAGAGAGAGAGAGAGCTCCAGATATATATGTTTAAAGAAGAACAGGTGTTAATATCTATTGTTTTATGTTTTGTTTTCAATATTCTTTTTTAATATATAGGCAAAATGACTAAATTGCCCTCACATGAGTTGCATGTGCCAGGACTTAACTTCTAAAACAAACCGGGTTAGTGCTAAAGGATCTAGTGTGTAATGGTTTTAGCAAATAAAGGACTGTGACTGTAATTATTGAAGTTAAAGGGCAACCATTGCAATCCGATACAAACATAAAGGACGAAAAGTGTAATTTATCCAAATATTTATAAATACAAATATATACAGTTAATAAAGACAAGTTTACCCTCATGTGCATTGCATATGATCAGATTTGATAGAAAAATCTAACTGAGTTAGGGTTAAAGGACAAAACGTGCATGATTTGAAAACATAAAGTATAAAACTCATCAATTTTAAACATAATAAAGGACAACATCTGAAAATAAGTATAAAGATAAAGGACAATGCTTGAAATTCACTCAAATATTAATTAACCCATCTAACTTTTATAAGTCGATTCACTTACTCTAAAATATGCTAACCCAAACACCCCCTTACTCCCCTTCCCACTAAAACTCGCAGCGACTCGCTACCAATCTCCTCCCTCCGACCACCAGTTCCAGGGGCGCAGCTCAACCCCGTCAACCCCGTCCACGGTGCTACACCAAATGTTTCCGCGTACGCTCCTTCTCTCCCTTAATCAGAATCAGATTTAGGGTTTTTTGGATAGTAAGTTCCTTTCGATTTTGATTTGAGTTTGACAAATTGAAGGGGTATGGTCCCAGATCTCGCGTCAGCATCGACCGCGAGTGACCATTACCCTTATCAAAACCCCCACTAGCTAACAACCTACTTGTGCCCATGCGAGAACGCGTCAGCACAAGGGTTGAATCCAATCTATCTAGTAACGAAGGAGGACTTACATGGAATATGAGAACGGTAGAGTGATGCGACAGAGCATCACATCTGGTGTACGAAAACGGAAGTATTCACAGCGATGCGGCATCGCACCGCATCCAGTGAACACTTCTATCAATACAAGAAAGCCTTACCTTAGGCATAAAAGAAGATGAACGTAACGGTGCGGCTGACACCGCACCATATGGGCATTTTCGTCACGACAAGGGATGCAGGCAAATAGTCTCCGCGGACGACGATGCGGCTAGCACCGCATCTCGCGTATTCCTTGATCACAAGTAGGAGACGCGGTAACTTCAGATGTTACCGCACGTAGCGATGCGGCTTGCACCGCATCCTATGCACTCAAACAAGTGGGACTGACACCACAGTGCAAGTGGCACCAATGGCAGTTACCTGTCAGAGCTACGTAAGCAATGGACTGACGTGGCGTAACCTCCACAACCGACAAGCCTGACACACCTGCAAAGGTGCAGCACGTCGTCAGTCCATCCATCATCATCCTCCTTCACTCCTCGGCTATAAATACCAACCCCAAACCAGGTTTGAGGTATCTCTTCACAACTCTCTCACTACTACTACTATCTTACTTTGCTTCCCAAGCAAACTACTGATTCTCACGCCGGAGAGTGGTAACAAGGAGCACCCCCCACCCCATCCTCCTTGTTACGAGTCACAGCTTGTTTCCTTGTGCAGGAGATCAACCACCGGTGATCCAACCAGCGATCCTCGAGAGGAAGGGATTAACCCTTCTTGACGAGACCAGTGTGTTAACCCTGCCCGGTTAACCATTGTTTCATCACAAATTCTCACCTCGTATACACTGATAATCTATGCTCTTGCACTGGCACATTTTCTCACGCTCACACTCAACCGAACTAATAGCTTGTATGCCTAATGAATATGTTACTGTTGTGTTTTAGTTTCATCTTAATTTATGAATGAGACCTGTACTTGAAGGCTAACATGACAAGCATGATCCATAATTGATCACGCTCCCACAAAACAACTTTGTTTATTGAGTGTTTTGTTTGGGCTATGTCCTAACTGTTGCTTGCAATCAAATTGCAGTTTATGAATCCAAAAGAAAAGACATGATCCGCAAGATTTAGCAAAACAGAACTATAGAGGAATGGAAAGACGAATAATCACATAAGAATCCTAAAATTTTGGTCGAATCAACAAGAAAGGAAGCAACATATTCGGTTTAGGCGAGAATGGATTCTGGGCATGGTAAAACTAGAGCGAAAGTAGAAGGTGATAGACTAAGCAACTTACCTGATGATGTTATCCACAAAATCCTCTCTTTTATTGGCATTAAACAAGCAGTCGAAACAAGTGCCTTGTCATCTAGATGGAGGTATGTCTGGACTTCAATGCCCTATCTCAATTTCTTAGGCAATGATTTCCGTTCATTGCGCAAGTTCTCCACATTTGTTGAACATGTTCTCTCTGCTCGGAATAATCAAACAGAGGTGCATTCTGTCGAGCTCGCTTTTCGTGGAAAGGTTACCCAGGTGTTTGTCAAAAGAATTTTGGACTATGCATTCTCCTACAATGTTCAAAAACTGAATATTACTTTCTTTCGTGGAAAGAAGAACGTGTTCCCTCTTTCTCTATTTAATTCTCAGTCTCTCAAACATCTCACTTTGACTGCGAGTATTTATGACCGTTCCCGTATGACCCAACCTGTTTGGGAGCTGCCAGCTCTAGAAACATTGAATCTCCATTATTTAACGTTGTATCATGACAATACCGACAAGCGTGTTAGTCTTTTCTCCAACTGTGCAAACTTGCAGAATCTCACCTTAAAGAAGTGTAGACTGATGGGCTTGAATGGTTTTAACATATGTCATCCGGGACTATCTAGTCTAACACTTGAAGAACCTGAAGATGATTGCAACTGTATCAATGTGGTTACACCTCAACTCAAGACTCTCACTATAACATATTGGGACGGGAACGTTTCGATTTCTGCACCCAACCTTTCCTCTTTGTGTTATAAAGATAGATATGGTCCTTTAAAGCTTTCCGCCGACTTTCTCCAGCTAGAGACGGTGGATATATGTATATCCTCTTACTCTCAAGATAAGGAAGATGCTCATGAAATTGTTTGTATGCTTCAACAAATTCATAGTGTCAAATTTCTTACACTTAACTTGGAACTTATCGAGGTATACTTTTACTGGGCTTTAATGTCATCGCTCTCATATAATAAAGAATACCCCAATTTAAACCTTGGGCATACTCTTGTGATAGCCAAAAACATTAAAAAGATTAGTACTAACAAGGTCAATTCTTTCTTGACTGAGGTATGTTGAGAGTGCTTATATGATTCTTGCCACTTTCATTTGAGTGCTCTACTTACATGACTATTAAGAGACACATACTTAGGAAAATAGGTATTTATATCTTTACTTATGATTGTGAGATTGCGTTATTTTTTGGTATATTTTTCAGACTCTTTCTTCATCCGTGGAACTAATCTCACATCAACCTTCACCATTTGCCAACTTAAAGAGATTAAAGATTTATCCAAGTTATGTTACTCGTTTGGCCGAGGATCAAATGGAACTACAAGTAACTATGTGTACTGAAGTTAAAAACTATTTGCTAGATGCTTCTCCAGGTGCCACCTTCACAGTGGTTTCATATGATGTATGTACATCATGAAGTATATTTTTGTCTTTCAGTACATTCTACTTATTGCTCTGATTACTAAAGTTCTTATAGTACCCAAAGTTCTTATTCATGTAGAGCCTATGGACTAAATTTGTAATATGTTCTAAAGTGAATCATCAGTATATAGTAATATACTATAAATATCATATAATATAGGAGCTTATGAATCTATAGGTCTCATGCTTATTATGATCTGTGGAAACCATGCAGGAGATTAGAGCTGTGATGAATGTTAAATCAGCACGAAGCCTCATGAGAGAGTTGCAGGTGCTGCTAGATAAGTGGAAAGAGAATAGTGAAACAAACACGGCTCATATGAAGCAAGACGAGGCCCCAATTGAGAGCCACATGGCAACAATGCATGAGCAAGGGGAAGTTGAGGACCATAGGGCACAACCAGACATGAAAATGGAAGGGCATTCTGGTGGAAGAATGACACATATCACGTGCTATTGGGAAGATATGAACAAGCAGTTTAAGAAAGGGAATAAAAAAACTGGTCACATACTTTCAATGTTGCAGAAGATTGAAGGCATACTGACAAAGCTGTCTACATCACATCGGGCTAAGTTGCAAGAAAGGTTTTTTGGTTTGTCTGCAGAGGCTGAGGCTATCATGGAAGGTGTGATGGATCATATGAAGATCCAATTTGATAAGAGGCCGAGCCATTCAGATGTCTACTTTCATTAACTTGCAGCATCACAACCGCTTTCTTGACAAACTGTAAGTTCTTGATTTCCCATACATTCACATCTGCATTTGATAACCCTTTTGTATCAATTTGTATAGCTTCAAGTATTTGATTAATAATTATAACAAAAGGCTTGCTTGGTGAATGCTAAGTTACACTGTCTGTGTTTTATGTTGGGCAAGTTCAAATTCAGCCTTCAGGCTTCAGACCTTATGTTTTCCTTTATTAAGTTGCCAAATTACAGAACAGCTCTTGAATTATGTTTTTGAAAATGACTAAACAAGCCCTGATGTTTTATAGAACTTGTATTTCTAACCCTTTTATAATGATATTTCTCTTTTATATCAATTTGCATACCTTTAAGTATTTGATAAAGAAGAAGAGTAAGTATGTATGTATGTATGTATGTATGTATGTATGTATGTATGTATGTGCGTGTGTATATATATCTAGATAGATATATTATGTATACCAGTAACAAAAAGGTTTGGATGCTAAGTTTATTGCCTGATTTCTAGGCGGGGCAAGTTCAAATCCCACTTTCAGCACTTTAATTTTCTTTATTAGGTTTCCGAATTACTTGATAGCTCTTAACTTTGACCTTTTGATAATAGGGGCGAAACAAGCCCTCAAGATTTATAGAACTTGTATTTGTAAATTGTAACCCTTTCATAGTTTTCCAGTTTTCCGACCCTATTTGGTCTTTTATTTTGTTTTCAGGTTCCATCTCCATGTTAATTGCGGGCTAGAGCTATAGTCGGCTGCCCAAACTAACGTTCACCCTTTTGGCGCAATTTGGGATGGTGAATTTATATATTTCTTGTGCTTATGGACTCGTATCTAAGGACATGTTTTTTTTTTTTTTACTTTTGGCTGCTACTGTACGTAGATTAGACGGGCACTCTTATTGATTTTTGGTTTGTAATATCTTAATTATGGTACTTACCTATATGAAAGGCTTAAATGGTTTTTGTAATTAAGTCTACGGTTCTATCTTCCGAGTTCATGCTGAATCTGATAATTCTCCTTTATATCAGTCTGCAACTCAGAACAGGACCGTTCCAACGTTTTTGTAGACCCTAAGCGGACTACGAAGTGGAGTCCCTTTTGCAAAACATATAGAGATTAATAGAAAAATTAGCTGCTAAATTTAACCTACGTTTAGTAATTAGCCCTAATTTTTGCCCATAAGACCCGACGCCATGAGTGATTACCATTAGTGATAGCCGATAATCTAGAAAATCGAAAGAGCAGGTTGCGATAGGAGGTAGGAACGATGACTGCGGCTCAATTTTAGGGATTTTTGGCGCTGATTCACGGAATTCGGATGAGGTAGAGTGGTAGATGGTTGCTACAGACTGCAGTTATGTCTGTGGTTTAATTTCGAAACCGGGTCTTGAATGTGGGCCTTTTTCCATAAACAATTTTTATCTGTGTAACTTGATTAAAAAAACATGGTTTAGTTTTGCTTTTTATTTAAGACTGATACAGATACAATATATAAAACTTTACTAAAAATTGGAGACCCTTGATTTTTGATGGCCCTAGGCCCGTGCCTAGATTGGTAAGCCTAACGGGCCGGCCCTGACTCAGAATCACTATCATCCTCAATTCAAGTTAACCTAAAATGCAATCAATGTTAAATATAAGGATTTGAAGCTGAAGAATCTTGATGTTCTAACATAACTTGAAGATGGTAATGATACACAGATTGGGTAATTGTTCTTTCAAGTAAAATATAAATGAATGCAAAAGAAACTGATGTAAAAGACAGCAATTCAAGTATGGAAACTACTAATGAAGAAAAAAGAATTGTAGCACTAGTAACAGAATTTAGTAACATAATGAGTGAACTGTTCTTGGCGGGGAAGATGGGAGGATTGAATGGTGTATTTGTGGGCTTTTAGGGGAGATCAAATATGTTATAAAGGGTTATAAAATACTGAATGACGATATTACCCTTCCTTTTGTAAGTAAAAAGACTATAATACCCAAGTCTACTAACATAATTTAGTTGGAGGGACTCGAATGCAAGAAATCGACAACTACAGATTGTTGAATTTTGCCAAATGACGGCTGTATGTGTAAGTGAGTGTAAACCACATGGACAAAAATTGTACTTTACTCAAAGAATAATCTCTTAACTATATTTTTAGTACCCGGCCTATTTTTCTATTTCACGTCCCTGCTCACCATTTAATATTAATCTATTTACTATTAAGATCTTTGATTGACCTATAAGCTTCACGATTTTAAGTTTATTCTCTGATCGCTTTTTGTCACCTTTATTTCAATAAAATGAAAATGGTTTTTGGAATACATAAAGAAGTAGCTAGATGCAATTTATTATCCAGAGTTTATTATATCTACAATAGTTTTTTTTTCTTTTTATATATGATTTACCATTTTAGTTTTGTATCTTATTTTCTTTTTATATATGATTTACCATTCTAGTTTTTATCTTATTATTCTATAGCTAGTTTAAATACTAGAATAGGTATAGAAAATTTATCATCATCATTTGTACTTACCAGCAGTTGTTTAACTTTATCATTACTTAGTTTTATAATTAATGATACAAAATAATATTCACCATTACAGTTTTTCACTTCTTTTTTTTTAAGCCATAAATTTTATTTCACTAAAGAAACTTGCCAACTTACATCGAGCCAGAAGGTAGACGGGCAACAAGTTGCGCCGCCACCCTTTCTGAATTGCAAACCCTAACCTCACAAGTCACAAAGACAAACCCCTGTACAATTGTTGTAGATGACTCGTTGGACCCTGGTCAAGAAGTGGATTGCTTCTGGTGCTATGAAGCTAAAGGTATCAAAAGCAAAAGGGACAAAGACATGCTGGTTCTATGCGCAAACTTTAGCATTGTTGTAATATCAATACGAAAAACCACAATAAGATTAAAACATTACAATGGGATATAATTTAAGATTGCCTGTGCTGAGAGCAGGTTGTGTTCAAGATCAGGAGAGAATTAGTGAACCCCAGTTTTGATGCAGCTAAATCAAACTCTAGCACTCGGTTCTCCAACTGATGCCCACCTAAAACAATTGATGTTCTTGGCTCAGCTCCTCCATCAACAAAAGCAAGACATATCACATTCTTCTTAGCTTCCACCATTGTGTTAGAACCATACATTTTAAACCTTACTATAGTTTTCCCCTCCAAAACCAGATCGATATCGGGAACCGCAGGGCCGGCTATCGTCTTGGGAGCAGTCTTGGCATCAAAGCAGGCTCCAAATGGTGCCACAGATGCCACCCTTTTGATACCATCCACTGCAGCTACCTTAACAAAATCCTTAACCAAAGGTTCGTATATACTCGAGTGCAAAGTGGTGTATGGTACTACAGTGCTGATCATTGTCCCCCCAACTCCATTACTATCAATGGATAGCAGAGAAGAGTTAAAAGATACACGTTTGCCGTCGATCTCAATGGTTTTAACATTAATAAAGTAGTCATCAGACGCTTCTCCATAGGCGGAAACCGGTGAGGTCCTGACCGGATTGATAACGAGCAGGGTGCTTGAAAGGTTTAAAGATTGATCTTCAGTGCGAGGAGGCATATAATATGGTCCTCCACCGATAAATATGTCGCCTAATCCTTTATCAGAGGGTATACAAAGGGCAAACTTTTTAGCTACACTGAACAGAGATGAGATTTGGGAAACTAATGAGACTTGTGTTCTTGCAAGACCAACCAACCCTTTAGCTGTGTTGGAACCTGGTAAGTCATATAAAACGTTAACGTACAAGTACGCACACAAGAATTGGAATTTGGGAACGTCGTAGTTAAGGCGAATAGAGTGTCCATCTGACGATGTTACTCTAACGGTATCTTCGCCAAGTTCTAGCTCGGCAAAGGCTCCAGTTAACGGGTTGAAAGCGTTTACACCACATGAGTTGTTGAAGCAGCCTGGTCTAGGAGTTGAGTTGCACCAGAGACAGACTGATCCCAAGGCTTTCTTGCATCGGTTTGAGCGGCAAGCTGCTCGCTTGTAAGAGGACGAGACGTAGGGTTGGCAGTCGAAAAATACTGTTTGCGCTCCAAGGTCGATTAATGCATCGACCTTGGTACGTGATTGCGGATTTCCAGCCTCAAAAGTGGTGTAGTATTGAAGGCTTGTTTGGTTTTTTCGAATGGGGAAGTGAATGTTGGTTTGTTTGGTTAGTTTGAATGGATCTGTTGCAGCATATGAAATAGTTAGAAGTGAAAAGATGAAGAGTGTGGTGAGGGTTTGAGAAGATGCCATAATATTGTTACTATGGTTGTAAATATAATTTATTCATGGGACTAGTGCTGTTTTATACTAATTTTGTTGAATGCAAATAATATTGTTTATATTCTCCCATGCTGGTCAAAGTTGGTGTCCTTACTTGAGTACCTGGCTTTGGTTAAAGATAATACTAAATTTATACATTGTTTATTACTTTACATACTATACTATTATTAGTAAACACATGGTCGCACCGACAAAAAGAAAAAAACACGTTTGTGTTATTATGTTTACAACTAGTTGATGCCCCGTCCGTGTTGCGGTGCAATAGCTGGATAATTCTCAATTAATTAAAAAAAGACTACTATAATTTTTCTAGAAAAAAAAAAAAACAAAACAAAAACGATGATAAGACCGTAATTTTGGGCTAAGGGCAAAACTGTAATTTTTCAGGACTAATGAGCCAGTGTTAGCTCATTGACACGAAAAAAAAATTAAATCGAGTAAATCAATTAAGAAAAATCTTTATAGTTTTGCTAAAAAAGCTAAAACGATGGGAAAAACGTAATTTTAACTGAAGGCGAAATCATAATTTTAAATTAGGGATAGAGTAAAATGCACGGATAGTCCCTGTGGTTTGGTGAAATTTCACCTTTAGTCCCCAACTTTTCAGAATTACACTCTTAGTCCTTGTGGTTTAACAAGTTGTTACTCGGATAGTCCCTAAAGCGGATGAAGGTTACTCGGATAGTCCCTGTGGTTTGACAAGTTGTTACTCGGATAGTCCCTGTGGTTTGACAAGTAGTTACTCTGTAACACCTCGAAATTTTGCGTCCAATAATGTATTAACACGTGTCGTATGTTTACACGTGGCGCTAAATACTAAATAAAGGACTAAAGTTGACAAACATTGAAAGTATGTAAATTCGAGGGTTAAAAATGTCAACAAGGGATAATTGTGACGTACGTAAATCCTAAATGATGCTCGTACCTTCAAACGAATGAATCATGGATCGTACGGAACGAAATGTGGAAGAAAGTGAGGGATTACAAACCACAGGGGTCAAATGCGCCAACATGTTTAAGTTATACCTCTGAGTGACCTTTTGATAAACCCGAAGCTTTGTAACGGTTATTTGTGCTCACTAGAATACTCGACAAAAATTTCATAAAGTTTCGTTATCGTACGAGCAAGTTGTGATCAAATTCGTATGCGAGGGATTAAAACGTCAACGTTGAAAGTTAAGGACTTTTTGGGTAACAATAACGTTAACCGAGGACTTAACGAAATGGGTATTAGTCTTGAAGCCCCTAAACGTCAATTCTTAAGGCTCAAAATGCAAGAAACTGATGGCCAATCGGTGTTTGAAGAGTCAGGGATCAAATCGCAAAAATCAAAAATTGGAAGATCTGGTGCAGAGGGGGGTCGCGCGACGCGAGGCCCTGGGGGGGGGGGGACCGTCGCGTCACGCGAAGGCTGGTCTGCTAGTTGCGTTGGGGGGCGTCAAGACGAAAATTTCTTAGTTTCATAACATGTACGCATGTATTTTAGTTACTTATACATACTACTTATAACATGATCTATAAAAAAAATCGAGTCGACCAATTAAATCAAAACACTATCATAGTTTTGCTAAAAAAAAAAAAAACTAAAACGATGACAAACCTTTAATTTTGAGTTAGGGGCAAAATAGTAATTTGTCAGAACCAATGAGCGAGTGCTAGACACCTGGTTGACACAAAAGTTAAATTGAGTCAACGAAGTAAAATAAAAACTACTATAGTTTTGCAGAAAAAAAAAAAAAAAAAAGCAATGGCAAGACTACAAATTTTAACTTGTGGCAAAATCGTAATTTTTTTAGCTGAGGGCAAACTCATAATTTGAAGCTGAGGGTAAATTCGTAACTTTAAGTTGGGGGCAAAACCATAATTTTATTTTGAATTGGGGCAAAATAATAGTTTTGAACTAAGGACAAAATCGTAATTATGAACTCATGGCGCAATCGTAATTTTGAAAAGGGGGCAAAATCATATTTTTGAACTCAGGGAAAATCGTAATTTTTAACTAGGGAGGAAAAACTAAAACGATGGAAAGACTACAAATTTTAGCTGAGTCAAAATCGTAATTTTTTAAATGAGGGAAAACTCATAATTTTAAACTGGGGCAAATTCGTAATTTTTAGCTAGGTCAAAACCATAATTTTATATTGAACTGAGGCAAAATTATAGTTTTGAACTAAGGGCAAAATCGTAATTTTGAGCTGGGAGCATTGGCATAAATTTACTTTTGAAAAGGGGGCAAATTCATATTTTTGAACAAAGGGCAAAATCGTAACTTTGAGCTAGGGGCAAAAGCATAATTTTATTTTATTCGTAAATTGTTTAGACCAATGAGATTATCTATTTATATTAACAACTTAAAAAAAAAGGGGCCACCGCCCTTTTCCACCAATTGGAGGGTGGAAATATTGCCGCAAAGCTTTTTTTTTATATGTAGGTAATAGTTGATGCCCCGTCCGCGTTGCGGGGCAATAGCCGAATAATTCTCAATCAATTAAAAAAATACTACTATAATTTTGCTAGGAAAAAAAAAGCAAAAATGATGATAAGACCGTAATTTTGGACTCAGGGCAAAACTGTAATTTTTCAGGACTAATGAGCCAGTGTTAAGCAGCTCATAGACACGAAAAAAAAAATAAATCGAGTAAACAAATTAAAACAAAAAACCTTTATACTTTTGCTAAAAAAACTAAAACAATGGGAACAACGTAATTTTTAATTCAGGGATAAAATCGTAAATTAAATGGACCAATGGGGGAATGCTAGAAAGCTGCTGGCATGACTGTAATTTTACACTGGGGGCAAAATTGTAATTTCACCAGGAAAACAAACAAAAACGATGGACAAAATGTAAATTTAATTTGAGGGCAAAATCGTAACTTGGCTGTGAGAAAAAAACTAATGGCAAAACTATAAATTTATACGGGACAAAATCGTAATTTAGAACTGAGGGCAAAATTGAAATTTTTAGCTGAAAAGGGTAGATTGTCAGAGGTTGAAGGGTGATGGTGGCGGTGGTGGTGGTGGATGAGGTTGAAGATGATGGTGGGGGTGAAGTGGTTGCGTTTTTCCGACGAGGTGAGGTGGTGGTGAAAGGTGGAGTGGTAAATATCAAGGAAGATGAAGATGGTGGGGTGGGTGGTGGGTCCACATAATTTTTAAGTATTAATTAGATTTCTTTTAACTTTTTAGTTATTAATTTAATAAGGGCATTTTGGTCATTTCACACCAACTTAACACGAAAAACTAACATCCATCCGCTTCAGGGACTATCCGAGAACGAATGTGCAAAAGTTGAGTACTATAGCTGTAATTTTAAAAGTGTAGGGAGTATAGGTGAAAACGGAGCAAACCACAAGAACTATCCAAATATTTTAGTCTGAATTTAAAGTAAAATATGGCTAAAAGAGCAAGGCCTTAGAGATTTCTTATGACTTATTGGGCTTAACTGAAAACTAACATGGGCTAATTCCAATCAACCCTAACGAACCCTAACTCTCAAAATCGATTGTATTCGTATGTAATCAACCTACCGCTATTCGACGCCCACGATAATCGTAAGTCTCCTCTCTGTTTGAAATGCATCGTCTCCTCTTTGTTAATTGTTGATCAACATAACATTAATTTTAGGGGTTTTTATTTTTATTTTGAGTTTGACACATGATTTTACGCTCACTTGTTATAGTTGTATGGACGCTAGTATAAACTGATCATCCATGCATTTACATTGTAAATTCATCCCGTGTTAGCTTGTATGAGGGTCCATTTTGTAATAATTACAAGTAGAGGGGTGTTAACTGTAGTGTCAACTAACTCTATGCAAAAGTTAGTTGACACTGATAGTATAATAGTTGAAATGCTAATAAGATCTGTATGCAAAAGCACATGGCATTATGGCCTAGTGGCATCTTGGGGATGGGATAAGGCTTTGGGGCCCATTAGGTCCTGGGTTCGATTCTCACAAAAGGGGTTTTTTCCTAGATGTATTGGATTTCCTCCTGAATTGGTGTATAGGCATTATAGCCTAGTGGAGATGGATATGATCGGGTGGTTCTACTGGTGGCACGATGATACTCCAGTGGTCCGTCAGTGATTCTTTTTTTCCTTTCCTAACTTTTTTGTTAGTGTTGTTGTCTTATACTAATTCCTTGGAAATTGGTGAAAGTATATTGCAACTTGTATTCTGAGTGTTTAGTTTGTCCTATGTCCTAACCATTGCGCGTAATCAAATTTGCAGCTTCTGGAGAAGACATGATGCTCGTGGTTTAGCAACGGAAAAGATAGCGACATACGTTGAGTTAGGAGAGAATGGATTCCAGGCATGGTAAAGTTAGAATGAAAGTAGAAGGTGATAGACTAAGCACCTTGCCAGACGATCTTATCCATAAAATCCTCTCTTTCATTGACATTAAACATGCGATCAGAACAAGTGCTTTGTCATCTAGATGGAGGTATATTTGGACTTCAATGCCTTGTCTTAGTTTCTCAAATGAGCATTTCCATTCATTGCCCGAGTTCTCCGAATTTGTTACACATGTTCTGTCTGCCCGAAACAATCAAACGGAAGTGCATTCTGTCAAGCTCGCTTTTCGTGGAAAGGCTAGCCAGCCGTTTGTAAAAAGAATTTTGAACTATGCATTCTCCCACAATGTCCAACAACTGAATATCACTTTCTTGCATGAAGATTATATGACCAAAACCTATCTTTCTGCATTTAGTTCTCAGTCTCTTAAAAATCTCACTCTGTCTAGGTGTGGTTGTGCTTGCGAAGATTTCATCACCACCTCACCTTCTTGGTATCTGCCAGCTTTAACAACATTGAATCTCCATCATTGCTCGTTCTTTGGTGAGAAATATCCTGGTCTTTTCTCCAAGTGTGCAAACTTGAAGAATCTCACCTTAAAGAATTTCAATACGATGAAATTTCATGGTTTTAATATAATTCATCCTAGATTATCTAGTCTAACACTTGAAGATGGTTGTATTGATGTCAATGTGGCTACGCCTCAACTTAAGAATCTCACTGTGATAAACTGGTCAAGGATGCATTTGGTCGATGCACCCGATCTTGCCTCCTTGCATTATAAAGATCATTATGGTAAACTTTTGAAGTTTTCTACTGAGCTTCGTCACTTGGAGAAGGTGGTTGTATGTATTCAATGTTCCAATGAAGATAAGGAATATACTCGTAACATTGTTTGTCTTCTTCAACAGCTCCGTAGTGTCAAATTTCTTACACTTAACTTGGAACTTGTCAAGGTATGCTGGTATTGGTCGTTAATATATGTCATGTGCATTTAACAAAGATTTTTTAAATAAACAACAGAAATATCATTGTTTTTTTTTGCAAACAACAATAGAAAGGGGTATAATGAGAGTGCTTACATGAGTCTATTGCTTCCATTTGACTACTCTACTTACATGGCTACTAAGAAACAATTACTCAGGAAAATAGACTTTATTTTTATCTTTACTCATATATGGGAGATTGAATAATTATTCCACTTTTTTAATTCTTTTGACAGCATCTTTCTTCATCAGTGGAATTAATTTCACATCAACCTTCGCCATTTACTAACTTAAAGAGTTTAAAGATTTATCCAACTGATGTTACCAAGCCAGAAGTAACCATGTCTACTGAAGTCAAAAACTATTTGCTAGGTAGTTCTCAAGGTGCCACCTTCACATTGGTTTCATATGAGGTATGCACATCACGAAGTGCATGTTATCTTCCATACATTTTACTTATCGCTCTGCTGTTTCTAAAGTGAACCATCAATTTTTGCAAGAAATGGCATTTAATATATGAGATTTTGATGATAAATGGACACTATCTATATTTTCATGCTTATCATATGATACATGGAAACCATGCAGGAGGTTAGAGCTGTGATGGATGTTACATCAGCACGAAACCTTATGACAAAATTGAAGGTGCTACTAGATCAATGGCAAGAATATAGTGAAACTAAGATGGCTCATATAGAGCAAGACGAGGCACCAATGGAGACGGTACATGAGCAAGTGAAAGTGGAAGAACAGACAGACACGAAAATGAAGTGGCATTTTGGGGGAAGAATGGCACAAATCAAAAGCTATTGGGGAGATCTGAATGATCAGTGTGAGAAAGCGTCTAATAATATGGGCCTCATAAGTTCAATGTTGCAAGAGACTATAGAAGTAATGACAAGGCTGCCTACATCACATCAGGCTAAGTTGCAAGAAAGGTTTTTTGGTTTGTCTGCAGAGGCTGAGACTATCATGGAAGGTGTGATGGATCGCATGAAGATCCTATTTGATAAGAGACCGAGCCATTCAAATGTCTACTTTCATGAACTTGCAGCATCACAATCGCTTTCTTGACAAATTGTAAGCTCTTGACTTCCCGTACACTCACATCTGAATCTAATAACTGTTTCATATCAAAAGAGAAGTACAAATAATCAAATATAAAAAAGGTTTGCTTGGTGGATGCTAAGTTGCATTGCCTGTGTTTTATGTTGGACAAGTTCAAATTTAACCTTCAGGCTTTAGCCCTTCAGTTTTACTGTATTAAGTTGCCAAATTACATAACAGCTCTTGAATGAAGTTTTTGAAAATGACTAAACAAGCCCTTATGTTTTATAGAACTTGTATTTTTAACCCTTTGATAATGATATTTTTCATCTGTATTAATTTTTCCTTCGTTATGTTTTAAAGCGAACCACCGGTTTCTACAAGAAAGGACGGCTAATATAGGAGCTTATGATTTTTAGGTCGGGCAAGTTCAAATCCCATCTTCAGTAAATTAATTTTCTTTTATTAGGTTGCCAATTTTTTACTTAATAGCTCAAACCTTTAATTTTTTTTTTTTGATAATGGGAGCCAAACAAGCTCTCAAGTTTTATGAAGTTGTATTTGTAACCCTTTCATATTTTCCACACTACTAGAAAACTGCTACTATTCTCACGTCAATTTCCGTGGGAAATCCGTGGGTAACTGCGTTTACCCACGGATTTCCCACGAAAATGGGCCGTAGGAATCCCGTCGGGAATTGCCGACACTTTTCCTACGCATAACGATTCCTACGAATTTCTGACTAATGGTTAAAATGAAAACGGATTTCGTGAGAGATCTGTCGGAATTTTCCTACATTTTTCCTACGCAAACCAATTTGTCGTTTTTTTGTGGCTTTTTTTGTCACAAAACTAAGACCCTTTCTAATACGTCGGAATTTCGTAGGAAATGTGTCGCCATTTTCATTCGTAGGAAATTTTGGTAGGAATAATAGCAGTTTTCTAGTAGTGCCAGTTTTCCTACCCTATTTGGTCTTTTATACTGCTTTCATGTTTCATCTCCATGTTAATAGCGGGCTAGAGCTATGGTCGGCAACCCTTTTGGAGCAATTTGGGATGGTGAAGTGACGTTATATATTTTTTGTGCTTGTGAACTTATTATATCTTAAGACATGTTTTCTTTTGCTACTACTGCTACCGTACGTAGGAATTTACCTATATGAAAGGCTTAAATGGTTCTTGTAATTAAGTCTACTGGCACTCTTACTGATCTTTGGTTTGTAATATCTTCAGTTATGGTACTTACCTATATGAAAGGCTTAAATGGTTTTTGTAATTAAGTCTACATTTCCATCTTTTGAGTGTATGCTGTAACTTTTTGGGGGAACTGTAATTATTAACGTTATTAATGTTTATTTAGTGTAGGCTTTGAGAATTTACTTTTTAAAAGGTTAGACCCAGCATTGGTGATGGTCTAAGAGTTAAGACTAAGTGTGTGGGGCACTGTGCGCGGAGCACCTGAATCCTCACATAAAACTTTAATCAACTGGTTCCATTTTGCCAAAGATCAAAAGATGAATTGTTAATTTTTTAAAATATAGACGAAAATTATTATAGCATTACAAGTTCAAAAGTATGTCTTTCAATTGCAAGGCGTTGTTTCTCATTTCTAATTCACTTAGGGGGATCCGCGACACCTGGATATGGGGTAGCGGGTACCCCTTACCCGCAGGCGCACACCGTGAAAGCTGGTGCACGAAGTGTATTTCTAAAATACTTTTCATGTTCAGACATGTTGTTGAGCCAAAGGTCTCCGTGAAAGCTGTCGAATTAAAAAGGACCATACCACAAGATTTGACTATTTTGCTTTTTTTTTGGGATATTTAATAGCATAACATTAACCTGCTAACACAATTAACCACACAACTAACACCCTAAACATAACATAACGGGTGGAATTAGCTTGAATTTAAGATAATAATATTACACAAAAAGGAAAACAACAGTTCATTCTACGTTATTCTTTTATTGTTGTTGGCCTCGCGTCAACCTAGCATTCACACCACCCTACATGTCTCATCTACCTCTTCGCAGCGTTTCTGACAAAGAAATTCTAACTCCCAACATTCAAAGGTGCCCCAATCTACCTCGCAGCAATACGCTGTTTTACGAAGATTATTTTGTCTTGTTAGTTGTTTTGTCTCCTTGATATCACCTCTGCTTCCTACAAACAGATTTGTACATGTTTTATGCTAATAGTTGTTAAAAAAATGCATGCTTGCTACTCAGGGCTAAAACCCCCTTTTCAGCATGCTAGCACAACCTAAGGCCATGTAGCCCTATAAGGCATAAGAGGGGTTATGTGACAAGTGACAAAATGTGTAAGAGAGAGTGGTTATATAACTTGAGTATGTAATGCAACTATACGAGCATATGACCCGCATAATCCCATACGACCGACCAAAAACGGTTATACGACCCACATTATCCCATACGACCCGTATACAAGCAGTTAGTGTGTAAAAAAATAGACTTTGGTGTGCCAGATTAGCCGGAGCATTGTAATAATAATAATTTTACCAGAATGATGATCTCCTTTCTTCTCAGAGACGATCCAACTACCCTCAAAGAAGAACTTGTCGTACAATATCTACAAAAATAAAATAAAATAAAAGAAATGAGCTACTGATTCACACACACATGCATCAAATTACTTCACTTACAGCAGCAGCAGCATCAGAAGAAGCGTAAATCTGTGAAACCAAACAGCCAAAGATGAGAAGAAAACAACAAAACTGCAAAGAACGCATCTCCCTTCTCACTTAAATTATCAAAATTTGTAGGTCCGGTTTCGGGACTGAAACCGTGATTTTATGTTTATGTTCAAAGATGGAAGAGATAAGAGAGATGATAACAAACAAACTTTGTATTAATCCGGTAGTAAACATTACAAGTCGGCCCGATTACATGATAACCGAACTAATACCAAAGAAGTATACATCCAGGGAGAAATCAAGTGGTGATTTCTCCCGGTGAGGACTCAAACCTCCATTCACTCTCTAGCACACACTTGTGCTCTCACTCTTATGTTGCAAATGACAAAGTGTTGGTATTTATACCAAAACAAACACTGCAGGTCGAAGGATCAGACTGACTGGTCGAAACATCATCCTTCGATCAGACAGTCTTCGAAAGATACTCACATACCTCGAATGATATCCTTCGATATCCTTCGAGGTCCATCCTTCGATGGGTATCTTTCGAGCTCATCGAAGGATATTCATAATCCTTCGATGCCTTATCCTTCGACACCAATGACAACACAGCAACTTTGTCTAGCAACACACACACACAGTCAAACCAACAACCCTCTCGTTTGACCACTTCAAACGAGCGGGTCTATACACGTTCGTTTGACCGTTTCACTAACTATTACAAATTCAGCATAAAATAAAACTAATCTATTCGACAAGCATCGGACACAAAATCTGCATCAACAAATTCCCCCTTGTCCGTTGCTGTCGAATGCTGAAAATGCAATTGCAATCAATCTTCAGCCAAGTATTCATCTTCTCTGTGTAGACAAATTCCCCCTTGACCGATGATCCAGGTAAGTAGTATCCTGATGCTCATTGTATAAGATTTCCCCCTTAAAGTACGCGTATCCGTGTTGAGTGTTGTGCAATTTCCTCAAGAGGCTCAATTGACCGATCTTCCGCTGATCTTCCAATACTCCAACCGGCATTTGATAAGGGTTCCATTCTTTAAAAGCTGCATCAAGTCTTGATCTTCAAGCATACTACATTGATAGAGATTTCTGGTGAACTGTCTTCTGTAAACCGTCTTTGTGAAATCGACCAAGTAATGCACTTTAATCTTCAGCATCAACACTCAGGAAAGTCAGCTTGACCAAGTGTATCCCTTGCAAGCTCAACCAAACGGCACGCTTAGTTGAACTACATCCAGATCTCATTGTCTCGCCTTTGTGAAGTCGACCACGTAATGCACTACGAATCTTCAGCATCAGTACTCAGGAAGTCAGCTTGACCAAGTACATCGTTTGCAAACTCAACGAATTGAGTTACCCCCAGATCCCTGTAAAATCCCAAAGAAATATCAAACCCAAAACCGAATCCTGCAGGTCTTCAGCCTTGAACTATCAACTTCTATAAAGATTCCCCCAGGTCTTCAGTAAACAGCGCTTTGAAACAACTGTCGACTTTAGATACCTGTATGTTTCCGTGCAAAACCCTTCACGCTGGCTGGAGAATTAATTAAAATCCTCAAATATGTGTCTGTGCAAAACATTCCACTCCGAACCGCTTGTATCACCAGAAAAATCACAAACTCTACCACCTGTGATTGCGTTTAGAAATTTACCGAAGAAATTGAACAAATGAAAATTTTTATCCCCCCATTTCTTTGGTAAAATCTCCAAACCTTAACAGATTCTTTCCACTTCAAAGAAACTGTCGTCAAATGTTCACCAATTCCCTCCACTGAGCGGAACTGTCATCAATCTTCATTGAATGTTCTCGGTTCCGAAAATTCACGAACATGACTTTCTTCTTTGCATAATCTAGTTGAATAAGAACGTCCCCTGGTACCCCGTAGGATCTGAATTGTATCCCTCCAAAGAATTTGTGAACTCGTTAGGACCGGTATTGACATTCTAGGTTCATTCATTCGTTACCAAATGCGAGAATATGACAATAAACAAAAAGATTTCTTCGTTGCATATTCTAGTTGATAAAGAAATTTCGCCTAGTACCCCGTAGGATCCGACTTGTATCCCTCCAAAGACTTTGTGAACTCGTTAGGATCGGTATAGACGTTCCAGGTTCATACGTTCGTCTTCAAATGCGAGAATATGACAATAAACAAAATCCTTTCGAACATTTCCGAATAACCGGTAACAATCATAAATACTGATGTGCGGAAGCGAACATACCGTGTTGTTTTTGGCCCATAATAGTCGCGTTACCATTTTTGCCATTGCATCGGTAACCGTGACTACCCCACATTTTCAACAATCAAGTTTTCATCATCTCTTGTTTTCATCATGCCGCATCATCCCGCGCGCTCCCAAATTCATACGAATTTTGACGTTCACATTTAGAATCGCGGTTCAAATCATCTTCGCGAACACCCGACCCCACTCTGCATCAAAAACCGATTTTTTTTTTTTTTTTTTTTTTTTTTTTTTTTTTTTTTGATATTTGCCCAAAATTTCACACCAAATGGGCCCAATAGAAAAATCTAGCAAAAAATAACTTTAGGCGCTAGATTTTCACTTTGATACACCTTGTGTGGACGCGACTCGGCTCGGTTCGACTCGGTTTTGACACGGTTAGGTGCGGCTCAAGCCCGACGTCACGACATTCCTCCGTCGTGCGCCCCAGAGTTCGACACGCGAAGCACGGAGCGCCACAAACCCATTCCCGTTTACACCTCACCAGCCGACCTTATCTTTTCTCAAAAGTCAACACCATATTTTATTATTTTTTTTTAATTTCTTGGGCGGTGGCTGTGTCTTGAATCCAACAACCAATCAAATATTGGTTAAATGGGCTGCATAAATGAAACTATTTAATTTCTTGTTGGCGGCGGTGCCTTGTTTGTGAATACAACAACAACCAAAGCTTATTGGGTGTCTTGGGCGGTTCCCAATCAACAAAAGGCAGTCACTAACAACACACAACAACACATGGCAATCACCAACAACACATGGCAGTCACTTGGGCGGTGGTCAAAAGTCAATGAAAATAAACAATTATTTTCTTGTGGGCGGTGGAGATGGCTGTGTTTTGAGCCGACACGTGCCCAACAAAAGAGACTGATTCGGTCACTTGGAGGTGCACATCAACCAACACAGATCTTTCGAAGTTGTTGGAGGTTTCGAGCACAGATCTTTCGGTCTCGAAAGATGATTCAGAGATCAGTCTTTCGAACAGATTTGATCCTTCGAGGTTGTGAGATAATCCTTCGAGAAAAGAATAATCTTTCGAAGGTTGTGAAGTTGACTTTTCTGGCACATGTCAGATCTGGATCTGACACACATCAGCTGCTGTCATATCAGAACTGATTTTTCAAAAGGAACTTGACCCTTCGAAACAAAGAATGATCCTTCGAATCAATGAAGGATGACCCTTCGACTAAAGGACTGATCTTTCGAAAAAGCAACCTGATCTTTCAAAGTTCTTCACATCCTTCAAACTATGAAGATGTGAAGAACATCATGAACACAGACATCTGGGTAAACTTGCAGATTCAATGAAAACGTTTGTACACGAATTTTGATGAAGAAAACTTGAAGATTTAGGAGAAAAACATAAAACCCAACACTCGTTTTATCACAGATCTGAATATTCGGGTTCAGATCTGAGTTTTTCTCATTTTCACCATTTTTACATCTTGAACAAAAACCCATAAAAATCACAGATCTAGAGCACATGTGACTTAGTAAACGGTTAGTTTTACTAAATCGGGCACCATGGCTCTGATACCAATTGTAGGTCCGTGTTTCGGGATCCAATCCGTGATTTTCATGATAATGTTCATAGATGGAAGAGATAAAGAGATGATAAACAAACAACTTTTGTATTAATCCGGTAGTAAACATTACAAGTCGGCCCGATTACATGGAAACCGAACTAATACCAAAGAAGTATACATCCAGGGAGAAATCAAGTGGTGATTTCTCCCGGTGAGGACTCAAACCTCCATTCACTCTCTAGCACACACTTGTGCTCTCACTCTTGTGTTTTACAAGACAAGGTGTTGGTATTTATACCTAACACAGGTTGCACAGTCGAAGGATAACACTGACTGGTCGATAGATCATCTGTCGACCATCCAGCTTTCGAAAGATACACACATACCTCGAAGGATACCATATCCTTCGAGGTCCATCTTCAACCTTCGATGGATATCTTTCGAGCTCATCGAAGGATATCAACAATCCTTCGATGCCCTATCCTTCGACACCAACATAAGCAACCATAACTTGTCTAGCAAACACACACGGTCAACCGAATAACCCTCTCGTTTGACCACTTCAAACGAGCGGGTCTATACACGTTCGTTTGACCGTTTCACTAACTATTACAAATTCAGCATAAAATAAAACTAATCTATTCGACAAGCATCGGACACAAAATCTGCATCAACAAAATTCAAGTCGATTTGTTAGAGAAGAAGATCTTGTGAGTCCATATATATAATATAGAGACCAGAGTCATCTGGATAGGAGTTGTATCGAGCCAGCTAGTTAGCATTTGACACTTGTAGGAAATCACAAAAGTTGTCAGTACGATTTTGAGATAATGTTTTGGGTTGAATAGGAAATCTAATAGGCTGATTCTAAACACACTCCCCTCCTCAACTGCCAGTCCCACGCGAGCCCCACCTGTAAGTATGTGAGATGAGGGGATGTAAAAAGTAATTAGGGGGGTGTAGAAAGTAGCACCCTTCTAATATTCACGTTTTCTATTTTGAAACAACGCCATATTAATTATTCAGACACTTTGAAAATTAAATCGACATCACTAATACGTATCGTATTGGCCTATACGATGCGTATTAGGTTAAATCCAATTTTCAACGTCAGTCAAAGACTAACACTGTCTCCTCATGCGGACTAATACGCATCGTATAGGGCTATACGATACGTATTAGTAATAGATTGTCTATCAAACCTGGCAGATAGAGTTCACATACGATCCGTATTATAGTACAAGATTGTTTTCTGTCACTCAACAGTGACATAAAGTGATTGAAAGAACATTGCGTCAGCCCGATAAGGGTTGTATAGGGCTACACGACCTGTATTGGCCTTTATAAACGAGACGATTCATATTTGTTAAAATATGTTGGGCTGTGGGCTCTAATTCTCTAATTCTCTAATTCATACAGTTTATCTCTATTTATTGGGCTTCTACTATACTGCTATACTGGGCCTTGGGTCTGTTATTGTCAAGATATTTGTTACAACTGATTTCGTTCCAAAGTTGTCATTCAGGATATGTGCAGGGGGCATATATGAAATGTTTCAGGGGCTCCGATCGTCTATGCATATAATTGTGGACTAAAGTGTAACTTTGGCAGTTACATCATATAAAAGCATCACTTGTGCATAGCTAGGGTTTCCAGATCATTCTATCTCTCACTTGTTACGCACATTCAAAGCTCGTTATTCTCTGGATTGTTCAAGTTCTGGAATGCTACTGTTGAAGAATATATAGAGATCTTGAAGATCTGTTGCAGATCTGTTTTAGTTGTACATTTGTTTTGTTAGATCCTGTGGATCTTAGTCGATTTCGGTTGTATCGTTCCAGTTAATCAACTGATTTATCATCAGTTGATTACTTGTTCTTGTATTGTTCATAGATCTTACATTTTGTAAGATCAAGGGAGGTTTGGGTGTTTTTCTGGGTTGGTTAACTAATAAAATTTTATGTCACAGTTTTGCCGCCATTTCTGATGTTATTGTTTGTTTGTTCTTGTGAATACCTGTACATACCATTTTTACATGGTATCAGAGCTTAATCACTCCTGATCTGTTGTTTCCGCTGTTCGTTACTGATTTGTTTGTTATTGTTGTGTTTAGGTTCGCTCCTGATGTTCTAGGGCTTGCGAATCTCTCTGGTGTTGGTTTAGATCGACTTGATCTTGGGAGTATTTGTTCCGATCTGTGCACTGAAACCCTAACTTAGGGTTTCCTGTTTCGTGTGAGGGTTCTGTATTCTGCTGGATTTTCACGCTGCGTTGGTCTCTAAAACCCTTGAAGGTTTTAGGGCAAACTAACCAGTTGTGATATTTGGATTTCTGCATATCAGATTTTGTAGTTCTTGAAAACTACAGATCTGATATCTGTTGAAGAAAATTGCACCCTCTGTAAGATCGTTCTGCTCTATCTTGTTCATTTCTGTTTTTGAATAGTTGAAGTCGGGGTAGTGAGGACCGGCACATATTCTTGTTGTTTGTGTTTCTTATTTGCTGATCAGTGCTTGTCTAAGTGATTTTTTTGTGTATTGTTATTTGTGTTGGTGTTGTTATTCTGTATTTTTGTCTAGTCTGTTTTTGGTTGGTATTCTTGCTTGCACTTGTTAATTTTGGTAGGGTTTACGGCTCCTGAGTAAAGGCTTGTCCAGGCACCTTTGAGTGATGAACCTGGAATCTGGTCCCTGACTTAGCTTCGCCTTAGTTTTTTGGTGTTTGTGCGTTCTGTTGGTTCTTTGTGTGTTATCTTTTTGATAACTTGTTGATTGCTTGATTGTTTGATTGTTTGATTGTTTATCTGCTGTCTATTTGTGGTTGTCATTATGGGTGATGGTACAAGTACAAGTACTTCGCAGACCTTGATTAGTAAACTTGATATAGGAGACCCGTTGTATTTACATCCTAGTGACTCTAGTAGTTTAACCATTGTTAGTGTTAAACTTAAAGGAACTGAAAATTATGCTGTATGGTCTAGTGCTATGAAGTTGGCTTTAGAAGCAAAAAATAAATTTGGGTTTATAGATGATAAAGTTGAAAAATCTAAAGATGATGTAATTTTGGCAGCCCAATGGGATAGATGCAATTCTGTCGTGTTAACTTGGTTATTAAATTCTATTTCGGAAGAACTTTTTCTTGGTCAAGTTTTTTCAAAATTAGCTTCCGAAGTTTGGACCGATTTAAAAGAATCCTTTTATAAGGTTGATGGTTCTATTGTCTATGATTTGTATAAAAAGATAAACTGTATTTCGCAAAATGGTAGCACTGTTGCTGAGTATTATAACAGGTTGACAACAATGTGGAAGCAGTTTGATGCTATGCTTCATCTGCCTTCATGTTCTTGTCAAGCTGCTAAAGATTTCAATGATTTTTCAACCCTTATAAAACTAATGCAATTTCTCATGGGTCTTGATGATGTGTATCAGCCTGTGAGAACCAATATTTTGACAAGAGAACCATTTCCCTCTGTTAAAGTGGCATTCTCTATTATATCTAGAGAAGAGTCACACAGGTTGTCTAGTAATGGGACTAAAAATCAGAATGTTTCATTTGTCTCTAAGGCTAGCCAAGGTTTTGATAATAAAAAGAGATCAACAAGAGGACCTAACCCTAATTTCAAGTGTACACATTGCAATATGTTAGGTCATACTATAGACAGATGTTTTGAAATTGTTGGTTATCCTTCAGGGTTTAAAAGGAGAGCTAATAATAATAATAATAACACTTCTAATAGAGTAAGTTCTACTAATATTAATAATAATAATAATAAGTCTAATTCTGTGGTTGGTAAATCTGCTGTTTCTTCTATGTCTGGATTACCGTTTACTTCTGAGCAGATTACCAAGTTGTTAAGTCTTGTTGGTGAGAATACTGGGTCAGAATCTCAGAATCCTAGTATGGGAGGTGAGTGCTTCAATGTGTCTAACTTTGTTAATTGTTCAAGTTTCGGTGTGTTTAATAGTACTCTTGAATGGATTGTTGACTCAGGGGCGAGTCAACACATGGTTAATTCTGATAAATATTTGATAAATGTTGTTGATGTTTCTGAGTTTAATATTACTGTAAGTCATCCTAATGTAACAAAGGTTAAGGTTTTAAAAATTGGTAATCTCAAGCTAACTAAGGATATAGTTTTACAAGATGTTTTTTATGTTCCAGACTATTGTGTGAATTTGTTATCTGTATATAAGTTAGCTAAGGATAATCGTGTTTCTGTTGTGTTTAATGAGGAGAGTTGTTTATTACAGGATTCCAAGTCAAAGAAAATCCTGATGAGTGGTAGATAGGATAGTGGGCTGTATGTTGTAGGAAATAATGGTAATTCTGCTGGTGCTTGTTTTAATAGTTCTGTGAAATCTGTTACATGGCATTCTAGATTAGGGCATCCCTCTGATCAGGTCTTGGCTGTGTTAAAACAACATCTTAATTTAAATTCAAGTGATCATAGTCCTTGTGATATTTGTCATAGGGCTAAACAAGTTAGAGTCCCATTTCCTTTAAGTGAGCATAAAACCAAATCAGTAGGTGACTTAGTACAACTAGACTTGTGGGGTCCATACAAAGTCACAAGTTGTGAAGGTTTTAAGTATTTTTTGACAATTGTTGATGATTTTTCAAGATCGGTATGGTGTTATTTTTTGGCAAATAAAACTGAAGTTTTTGAGAATTTAAAAGGGTTTTATGAATTGGTTTTAACTCAGTTTAAGAAAAAAATTAAAGTGTTCCGAAGTGATAATGGGACTGAATTTGTAAATAATAATATGAGTATGTTTTGTAAAAATAAAGGGATTTTACATCAAACTACATGTTCCTATACACCACAGCAAAATGGTGTGGTGGAAAGGAAACATAGACACCTTTTAAACACAGCTAGGGCATTGATGTTTCAGAGTGGTTTACCTTTGAGGTTTTGGTCAGATTGTATTCTAACTGCTGTATACCTGATTAACAGGTTACCCTCCTCTGTGTCGAATAGTAAGAGTCCTTTTGAGGTTATGTTTGGATTTAAACCCTCCTTATCTCATCTAAGGAACTTTGGATGTTTATGTTTTAGTACTGTTTTAAATGAGCCTGATAAGTTTGCATTTCATGCAGACAAATGTGTTTTTCTTGGTTATTCTAACACAAAAAAGGGGTATAAATTGTGGAGTTTAGACAGTAAGAAAATTTACTATTCTAGAGATGTGAAATTCTATGAAAATGTATACCCTTTTAAACTTAAAACATTTGATAATCAAGAAAGAGTTTGTGAATTGAATCTGAATCATTTAAATTTTTTTGATACTATAACATCTGAAGTTCCTAACATGCCCGATGATGAAGAGGGTACAAGTGGTGCACATGATCCTGTTAGTGATGATCAGCAACCACTGCCGCCCTCTACATCAGCCCCTGTATCTGGTGTTGAGCCTGATCAACAAACAGAACAAGTTGGCAGTAGTAGTTTAGGTAACAGTGGTAGGGCAGAGGACACTTCTGGGTCAAATGATGACACCATCCAATCTGAGGGCACACAGTCTGTTAGACGTTCTTCTAGAAATGTTTCTATGCCAAAAAGGTTTGATCAGTATGTTGTTGAAGGTAGGGTTAAGTATGGTATAGAAAAATCTGTTAATTACTCAAATTTGTCTTTTGAAAATATGTGCTTTGTTTCAAATTTGAACAAAACTGTTGAACCTACATGTTTTAATGAGGCTGTTAAGGATCCTAGGTGGGTAGAGGCTATGAATAAGGAAATGGAAGCATTGTATAAAAATGGTACGTGGACATTGGTTAATTTGCCTAAAGATAGGAAAGCCATAGGTTGTAAATGGATTTACAAAGTTAAATATAAGTCTAATGGTGAAATTGAGAGGTTTAAGGCCAGATTAGTTGCTAAAGGTTTTAGTCAACGAGAAGGTCTTGACTTTGGGGAAACTTTTTCTCCAGTCGTCAAAATGGTAACTATTAGATGTGTCTTAAGCCTGGCTGTAAAAAATAACTGGCAAATCTATCAATTGGATGTTAATAATGCATTCCTCTGTGGGTCCATTTCTGAAGATGTTTATATGAAACTTCCACCTGGTTATTTTCCTGAAAGTGAGACTCGTGTGTGCAAATTAGTTAAGTCTTTATATGGGCTTAAACAAGCCCCGAGGAAGTGGAATGAGAAACTATATGATGTATTACTTAAAATGGGTTTTGTTCAGAGTTTATGTGATCACTCTATGTATGTTATGTCTGTTAAATCTGTGTTTGTTGTTTTACTTGTCTATGTTGATGATATAATTGTTACGGGTAATTCTGAAGTGGATATCATTAGAGTTAAGTCTGTTTTAAGTGACAATTTCCAGATAAAAGACTTGGGTGTCTTAAAGTTTTTTTTTTGGGAATTGAGGTTTTGTATGTTGAGAATGGTATTTGCTTGAATCAACGTAAATAATGTCTAGAATTACTTAATGAATTTGGGTATTTAGGTGTTAAGCCGGTTAATACTCCTATAGAACAGAGTCATGTTATTAGTAACAAGTTAAGTCAAAATCAGGCTATGGTAAAAGATGTTACAAACTTTCAAAAACTGATTGGCAAACTGATATATCTGTCTATTACTAGACCTGATATAAGTTATGTCGTTCAGTTTTTTAAGCCAATTTATGCATTCTCCACAAGAGTGCCATTTGCAAATTGCATTACGGTTACTTAAGTATTTGAAACAATCCCCTGGAAAAGGGATTTTGTTTAAAAAGGAAAATGACCTTGTTCTAAAAGGGTTTGTTGATTCGGACTGGGCTAAGTGCTTAGCATCTAGAAAATCTGTGACTGGGTTTGGTATCTTCCTGGGTAATTCTGTTGTGTCTTGGAAATCAAAAAAACAAAGTGTTGTTGCGAGATCTACCGCTGAAGCGGAGTATAGAGCTATGTGCTCCGCATCTTGTGAAGTTATGTGGATCTTAAATGTGTTAAAAGAGTTATGTGTTGAATGTAAGTTACCAGTCAAATTGTTTTGTGATAGTCAGTCTGCAATTTCTATTGCGTTTAATCCGGTCTTTCATGAACGGACTAAACATTTTGAGCTTGATCTGCATTTTTTGAGAGAAAAAATCGCAGCTGGAATTGTAGTTCCAGAAAAGGTAACTTCTGAAGATCAGTTAGCTGATTTGTTCACCAAAGGGTTGAATGGGTCTCAACATGAAATTTTGTGTGAAAAGTTAGGTATGTTGGACTTATTCACTGTATGAATTATGGGGGGATGTTAAAATATGTTGGGGTGTGGGCTCTAATTCTCTAATTCTCTAATTCATACAGTTTATCTCTATTTATTGGGCTTCTACTATACTGCCATACTGGGCCTTGGGTCTGTTATTGTCAAGATATTTGTTACAACTGATTTCGTTCCAAAGTTATCATTCAGGATATGTGCAGGGGGCATATATGAAATGTTTCAGGGGCTCCGATCGTCTATGCATATAATTGTGGACTAAAGTGTAACTTTGGCAGTTACATCATATAAAAGCATCAGTTGTGCATAGCTAGGGTTTCCAGATCATTCTATCTCTCACTTGTTACGCACATTCAAAGCTCGTTATTCTCTGGATTGTTCAAGTTCTGGAATGCTACTGTTGAAGAATATATAGAGATCTTGAAGATCTGTTGCAGATCTATTTTAGTTGTACATTTGTTTTGTTAGATCCTGTGGATCTTAGTCGATTTCGGTTGTATCGTTCCAGTTAATCAACTGATTTATCATCAGTTAATTACTTGTTCTTGTATTGTTCATAGATCTTACATTTTGTAAGATCAAGGGAGGTTTGGGTGTTTTTCTGGGTTGGTCAACTAATAAAATTTTACATCACAGTTTTGCCGCTATTTCTGGTGTTATTGTTTGTTTGTTCTTGTGAATACCTGTACATACCATTTTTACATGGTATCAGAGCTTAATCGCTCCTGATCTGTTGTTTCCGCTGTTCGTTACTGATTTGTTTGTTATTGTTGTGTTTAGGTTCGCTCCTGATGTTCTAGGGCTTGCGAATCTCTCTGGTGTTGGTTTAGATCGACTTGATCTTGGGAGTATTTGTTCCGATCTGTGCACTGAAACCCTAACTTAGGGTTTCCTGTTTCGTGTGAGGGTTCTGTATTCTGCTGGATTTTCACGCTGCGTTGGTCTCTAAAACCCTTGAAGGTTTTAGGGCAAACTAACCAGTTGTGATATTTGGATTTCTGCATATCAGATTTTGTAGTTCTTGAAAACTACAGATCTGATATCTGTTGAAGAAAATTGCACCCTCTGTAAGATCGTTCTGCTCTATCTTGTTCATTTCTGTTTTTGAATAGTTGAAGTCGGGGTAGTGAGGACCGGCACATATTCTTGTTGTTTGTGTTTCTTATTTGCTGATCAGTGCTTGTCTAAGTGATTTTTTTGTGTATTGTTATTTGTGTTGGTGTTGTTATTATGTATTTTTGTCTAGTCTGTTTTTGGTTGGTATTCTTGCTTGCACTTGTTAATTTTGGGAAAAAAAGTGCTATATTAATTTTCTTAATACTTTTTAGGGAAAAAAACATGTAAGTGAACCGTACTAAAAAACATGCCCTTAGGCCTTAACGAAATTGAGTATTGGGCTCACTAAAGGTCTAAACCTAATACCAATGGGCTAATAACTAATATAAACCATAAAAATAGTTTTGTAAGTGGACCTATGTTGGTGTTTGTATGGGTATACCCTATTAATTTATTTTTTACATATACATATCGGATTTTTTTAGAATACCATGCCCTTCGAAATATCGGGCCCTGACCGGTGGTCCTCCCCGCCCACCCTCAGGGCCAGCCATGCTAATATTTTACTAATTTACTCACTTGTGTTTCCTTAGTACATTTTATGTTTTGATGTTTTAGATTCCTTGTGAAGTGTTGTATATTTCTAGTATACTTTCCATGTTGATGGTATTGGAGCCGGAGGTCTCCCTAAAAGCTGAACCATACTATAAGATTTGACTATATTTTTTTTAGATATTTAATAGTATAACTAACATTAACCCACAAACACCATTAACACACTAAACATAACGGGTGGAATTAGCTTGCATTAAAGATAATATCACCTAATCTTACGAAAGACTCCAACGTTCACAAAATTCAGCGACTCGACTTAATCAAATCAACATGTGCATGGGCTTAAACAACTCATGCTAGACAGAACATGGGCTAAAGCCCATTATTAAAACTGACCCAAAACCAAAAGACCTATTACACATAAAACAACAGTTTGTTCTACGTTACTCTTTTGTTGTTGTTGGCAACCTAGCATTCATTCCTCCTTACACCAATTGTCGCAGTGCATGTTACACATAAAGTCTGTCTTCCAACACGTTTCAGCGCCCCAATCTTCATAGCAGCAATACGTTTTTGCAAGAATATCACCACTATTTTGTCTTATTAGTTGTTTTGTCTCCTTGATCTCACTTCTGCTTCCTATAAACAAACAAAGAACTAGTATCAATTCTCATAACATATAATGTTTGCATTTATATTTGTTTTATGCTAAGACCGTCCGTAATGGGCGTCTTCCCCCAAACACGCCCAAACATGCCCGTCCCCCACCCCCATGGCGTTTTCCGACGTGATTTAACCCCCCCCCTTCCGGCGTGCTTTAAAACACGCTCAAATGTCCCTCTCTTCAAAGTGTTTGGCCAATGAGTTTTTTCCATGTCAAATACAATTAACTTTAAATTAAAAAAAAACAAGAAAACAATAATTGAGTAATCATTGATGGGGCATTATCCCACTACGTCCATTTGTGAAAAACGCCCATAATGCCCCTTAGCTGACTGGGATGACACATGTCGCACAATGCCGGGGGGCATTATTCATGTGTAGCAGTACACATGGTCTAATAATTGTTAAAGAATTAATGCATGCTACTTGTGCTATTAATAAACCCCTTTTTGTCTGTATTGACACCATGTATACTGTGATATACGACCCGTATAATCTTATGTGACCAACAAAAAAAAGGTATACCTATACGACCGACAAAAGATGGGTATTTAACCCGCATAATCCCTTGCGATTGACAAAAAACGGGTATCGTATACACAACGGATAAAAAACAAGTATACAACCTGTATGGGCGTGTACGGCCGACAAAAAAATTCCATGACGGGCATACTAATCCCATACGTGTCGTATGCCCGTCAGAGTGTCAAAATAGACTTTGGTGTGCAGGATTAGGCGTAGCCTTATAGTAACAATAATTTTACGAGAATGATCTCCCTTCTCAGACACGATTTGACTCCCCTCAAAGAAGAACTTGTCGTACAATATCTACAAAAATAAAAGAAATGAGCTACAGATTCACACATTATGCATCAAATTACTTCACTTACAGCAGCGTAGGAAGATGCATAAATCTGTGAAACCAAACAACCAATGATAAGAAAACAACAAAACTGCAAAGAACGCATTTTCCTTAATTATCAAAATCTAGTGGATTTGTTGAGTTAGAGAAGAAGATTTTGAGTCCATATATAGATGGATCCGGAGAAGAGTTGTGTTGAGCCAGCCAATTAGCATTTGACACGTAGGATGTTAGTAAATAACAAATGTTACACTTTCGATATTCACATTATCTATCTATATGTACCTCCTTATCAGTTTGTCCACATGGCATTGTCTTCCTATGCCAAAACTAGATTTTTTAGATTTCTTTGACATGCTGTTATGTTATCCATCAAATGGTTCAATCATTCTTTTAACGTGATGAAAGACCCCATGTTGTTGGGTATCAATCAAGAAAGAAGACGAAATCTGATAGGAACCGTAGAAAGAAACAGTATAATTGCAGTGGTTTTTATACTGGTTTCATACGAGGTATGCCCACCATGAAGTGTATTTTTATCTTCCATACATTTTATTTTGGGAAAATTATGAAAATGTTGGTTGACCAAGAGGGTTTTCAATTTTGTCACTCTCGTTCTTGGAAGGACCACTGAGCATGGGATGAGTCGGCGTATCATGTTGAAGAGTCCATGTATCACGCTCCTCCGGAAGAGTACACCGACGCTTCGGAAGAGTCCACCGACGCTCAGCTTCCAAGGACATGGACGCATCAACATAACATGCGGACTCTACCGAAGCTCAGTGGTCCTTCCAAGGACACAGAAGAGTAACAAAATTGAAAATGCTCTTAGTCAACCAACACTTTCGTAATTTCCCTTTACTTTTTGCTAGTCAGTTCTCAAAGACGCAACCGCTTGGCCAACACACTCTTAGACTATCCTCAACGCATTGGATCCTTCCTCTCCATCCTTATCTCCTGCCCAATGCCACCTAAGCTGCCCAACCATTCTCCCTCTCCTCTGCAACGGACACAAGAATAGTGGGTCCCATCTCTCCTCTCACAACACCCTCCTCCTCTGCAACAGGTCACGTCCTTAGCTTCAGATTTTCCCCCTCTCTCTCATCCCTCTCTCATCCCCCTCTCATCCAGGTCATCCATCCACATCATCAAGGACATAAACGGATCTGGGTTTTTCTCTTGCGTTGGAGATAGCCTTATTAATTTAAAAAGATAACCAAAATAGTGGGACCCATTTAAAAAAAACAAATTTTATCAATAAAAATTTGTGGCCCCATCTGACAAACCTAAACCATACCGATCTTCTTTGTTCATCATGTCGTTTAGGCCGGAGGGTGTGGGGCGCCACCCCCGCCATGTCACCTTCTATAGTGCCCCGGGGCGCTATCACACTACACCCTCCATTTAAGAGGGGGGCGCTATACACACTTCGCCACCATGGTAACGGTAGAATTTAAGGGTTCAGGTGGGGCCCACTACTTTTAAACCAATGATTATTTTTTTTAAATTTTGTTTAATAGGGGCTCTATCCACACCATGCAAATTAAAGAGGGTTCCATGGCTGAGGTGGATCCTAGGTGGCGTTGACGTGGCCTGATAAAGCCCCTAGGGGGCTCCAACCACACCCTCTAGCCTTACTACCCTATTGCCACCGGCACCTAACAACTGCACCTGCATAGATTTCGGTTGGCCCTCTTCAACAAGCACCTTTATTTCACCACCAAAATGGAACGAAGCCACCACTTAAGCACCACCTAGATTTGTTCATGGTTCGTTTTACATCCGCGCAACACCCAAAAGCATCGTCTATTTGGTTTCGCAAGCGTTTTTTTTTTTTTAACTTTCGATTGGTCGCTTTGATAAAATTGACAACTAGAGTGAATGCTTTGGTTTATGGTTTATACCGAGAGCTAGTTTTAAATAAAAAATTGGACCGGACGGTAAAATTTGGCTATTCGATTTTTTAGATATATAGTTTTTTAACTACAAATGTTATCAATAATCCTTAAATATTTGTTTTGCCTTGGTTTAAACCTGAGATCTTCTCTTCAGTAATTCTTTTTGAACGACAATTTCTTTTAATCCATGTTATCTGTGGAACTTGAACCCAAGACCTCCTCCCAAAACTCAGTGATTAAAGGTTTTGCGTTCGTAATAGACCACCACCACATTGGTATTATACACGTATTAGCTTATATTAGCTTAATGCAAAGTAAAATTTGGCCAAGACATTAAGGCTTGAAGAGAGTTAATTGCAATTTTACCTCCTTGGGTTTAGGCCAATTGGCACTCTTACCCCCCTAACGAAATAATTGCAATTTTACCCCCCAACGTTCGTTGTTATGTCGTAAGTTTACCCCCGCTGTCTAATTCTGTTTAAAGTCAACATAAGTTATTAACGGTCGAAGGGTATAATAGTCTTTTCCACACTAGTTTTATATCTTACTCAACATAACACCCTAATATATCACACTCGCTGCAATCTTACCCCCCACCCATCCCACCTTCATCTTCTTCCCCATTCTTAACACATCTTTAACTTTCAGATGATTTATGAGGTCCACCCCTAATCTTCTTCCTCCTTTCACCACTCACCACCTGTAGGAACCGTTCGCGTAATTAAATAAAATAAAACAAATTTTATTAATATGATTACAATACATAAATTAGAAAGCTAAAATACTAGTACGAATACAACTGAAATAAACCAAAATACAAGAAAGGAGTAGAAGCAGAGTGGCTGAGTCACGTGGTCAACACGCTTCCCTTAAAACAAATTCCGAGTCTCCCAAGAGTACTCGTTTTGTTTCCCAGGGTACAACAGCCGGAGCAGTAGTACTGCCGGAGTTCGCCTACAACCCGAAGGTTACCTTGAAAGCTGCAAGAAAATTCTGGAGAGAAAGTTTAGATTGCTGTTGTGTTACTGGTGTCCTTCTGAAGTGGGTATGGAGCTGTATTTATACAGCTCCTAGGTTGAAACAGTCAAAATGAATTAAATGAGAGATTTAAATTGCATTAAACGTCTTCAATGCAATTTAATACGTCATTTAATTCTCAGTCAAAGCCTATTAACTCGTCAGTTACGAAGCTGGACTGAAACTGCCCTGTCATTCAATGCTGGAAGCTTCTGCGCGCGCGCGCGCCCATGCGCGGTGCGGCATCTTGGCTCACTGCCGTGCGCGGTGCGCCACGTCACCTGTGAGTCTATACGTGCGCGCCACACAGTCGCGCCGTATTGGCTCACTCTGGTGCGCCGCACACGGCACAGCAGAACCCATGCACCATGCGCCCAACCGCGCGCCTCGTGTACCCGCGCGCGCATGCGCATGACTGCCACGTCATGCGCCGCATCACCTACCACTTGGTCCTTGCAACCCTTGTGCTTCACCACGCGCGCGCGGTCAAAAATACAAAGGCGGCTCGCGGCGATGCGAGCGTGCGAAGTGCAAAGTGCGCCATCAAAGCGCCACATTGCGCCTCATCGCCCACGCCACGCGCGCGCGCGCGAGCGTGTGCGAGTGCGAGTTAGGGTGCTCCGCACCCTTCGCGAGGACACTAGTGTGTGCTTCCATGAAACAATAAGGATGGAGAGTTCCACCTTAAATACCCATTTAAGTTCCATCTCTCCTCCTATGTGGGACAAGGTGCTACTTTTCCTTTAGTTTCAACATTGAATGTTCCAAACACCCAACTTTGAGCATCGATATCTCATTCATCTTAGCTCGGTTTTGGACGTGGTTTAGTTCGTTGCGAAGCTCTTCCAACATAGAACACAAACCCACAAATAAATACATAAAACCCGCTCATTTTATTATATTTATTTCTAGTCCAAAATAGGAAAAAATCATTTTCCTATATTTGTGAAAAATGCTATTTTCACCTATTTTTCCAACAATCCCCCACATGAAAAATGCTATTTTCATCAAATTTCCAACAATCCCCCACATGTATGGAAATGGATCTTTTCCTTACACTTTTCAAAGATAAACTTCGACAGTTGAGTATTGCAAGATAGGTAGGTTGAAGCCTTTGAACCTTCTTTTGTGAAGCGCACTTAGCTTACTAGCGGTGTGTAGACGCGATGTCCTTGAACATACCCCCATTTGTGTAAACGACAATACACTTCACACAATACTCTCCCTGGTTTGGCCAACTCCTCATTGTCGTGTCCTATTATGGTCCTGGAACAGTAGCCTGGTTCTGCGAGAGCTCTAGGATTTGCGCACCCCACAAATCCATTTGAAGCGACCCCACTTCTCTCTAACATAGGTGATTCCCATGAATCATTAAAAGCATCCTGGTTATTTGATTTCCCGAAATCATTAACCTTAATATGCTTAACCTCACTTCATGTCACTGATTGGAATGGACTAGGAAGTATATGTAACTCCCTTTTATTTAGTTTGGGGTACTCCCCCACAGTGACCCCGTTTTTGGTAATATGATTAAGTTGTCCTATTGAACTTAGATCTTGGGATCTCCAGTCAACTAAGTTAGGTTTCCCTCATATTCCCATTTACCACGGGCTTTAGTCCCATTCCTCTTGACGACGTTTCTACTAACTCTCTGCTTAAGCCTTTTGTAAACGGGTCCGCAATGTTATCCGCTGATCTCACATAATCAATTGTGATAACACCCGTTGAGAGTAGTTGTCGTATCGTGTTATGTCTACGTCGCATATGCCTTGATCTGCCATTGTACATCAAGCTTTGAGCTCTACCAATCGCTGATTGGCTATCACAATGTACACATATGGCTGGCAAAGGCTTTGGCCATCTTGGAATATCTTCCACGAATTGACGTAGCCATTCCGCCTCCTCGCCTGACTTATCCAAGGCGATAAATTCAGATTCCATTGTGGATCTCGCTATGACCGTTTGCTTAGAAGACTTCCAAGCAATAGCAGCTCCTCCAAGTGTAAACACGTAACCACTTGTGGATTTGGAATCTTTATTATCCGATATCCAGTTTGCATCAGTGTATCCTTCGATCACTGCTGGTTGTCGGGTATAATGCAGTCCATAGTCTCTTGTGTATCGTATGTATCTAAGCACCCTCGTGATAGCCTTCCAATGATCCGCGCACGGATTGCTGGTGTATCTACTTAGCCTACTCACCGCGTAAGCCAAGTCGGGTCTAGTACATGTCATTAGATACATTAGACTACCTATAATTCTTGAATACTCTAACTGAGCAACTCCATCTCCTTTATTCTTCTTGAGATGTTGGGAGGTATCAACTGGAGTTCGAGCGACACTCGTATCTCCCGAGTTGAATTTTTCAAGAATTTTATCCACATAGTGAGATTGACTTAACACAAGACCTTCTTGGGTTCTTATGATCTTTACTCCAAGAATCACATCCGCTAAACCCATGTCTTTCATGTCAAATCTCGCTTTCAACATGCTTTTAGTAGCTTTGATAATTTTATCATTACTCCCAATGATAAGCATATCGTCTACATAAAGGCATAAGATGACATAACCTTCATTTGTGTCTTTGAAATAAACACATTTGTCGCACTCATTTATTTTGAAACCATTGTCAATCATGACATGATCAAACTTTTGGTGCCATTGTTTTGGTGCTTGCTTCAAGCCATACAAAGACTTGACGAGTTTACATACTTTACCCTCTTGACCTGGGGCGGAGAAACCTTCAGGTTGCTCCATGTAAATTTCTTCTTCTAAATCGCCATTTAGAAATGCGGTTTTAACGTCCATTTGGTGAACTTCCAAATTTCTTAAAGCCGCTATAGCAAGAACCAATCTAATCGAGGTTATGCGCGTCACAGGCGAGTAGGTATCAAAGTAATCTAGACCTTCCTTTTGTCTAAATCCTTTAATCACCAACCTAGCCTTGTACTTATCAATACTTCCATCAGTTTTCATCTTCCTTTTGAATATCCAACGATATCCAAGTGGTTTGCAACCAGGTGGAAGATCTACTAACTCCCAAGTATGATTTTGCAATATAGAATCTATTTCATTTCTTATTGCTTCTTTCCATTGAGGTCCTTCTGAAGAGGAAACCGCTTCGCGATATGTATTCGGCTCGCCCTCAACCATATAGCTAACGAAGTCTGGACCGAAGGATTTTTCAACCCTTGGCCTTTTACTTCGCCTACGATCGGTTTCTTCAACCTCAGGTTGTTCATGTGTCTTATCATGAACCACCTCATCAACTGGTGTAGATGAACTTTCACCTACTTCAAAATTGGGTGTTGATGACGTTGCATGTGTTTGTCTTCTCAAAGGAAACACATTTTCAAAGTAAGACACAACGTTAGAATTCACCTCCATAATAGTGTTTACGTGTACATCAGGATTCTTGGACTCATGTACAAGAAAGCGATGTGCACTACTTTGATGTGCATACCCAATAAATATGCAATCAACAGTTTTGGGTCCTATCCTAAGAGCCTTAGGAGGTGGTACAGTCACCTTTGCTAGGCACCCCCACACTTTCAAGTATTTGTATGAAGGTTTCTTCCTTTTCCATAACTCATATGGAGTTTCGTCTCTCTTTTTGAGTGGTATCCTGTTCAAAAGATAATTAGCCGAGAGAATGGCTTCCCCCCACAGTTCGTGGCTCACCCCAGAACTTATCAACATGGCGTTCATCATTTCTTTCAATGTGCGGTTCTTTCGTTCCGCCACGCCATTTGATTGTGGAGAGTAAGGAGGTGTACACTCATGTACAATGCCACTTTTTGCGCAACATATTCGCCTCCTCGATCGCTTCGCAAAGCTTTTATCTTCTTTTGAAGTTGATTCTCAACTTCATTTTTATACAAGATAAATTTACTTATTGCTTCATCTTTACTTTTTAGTAAATATACATAGCAATATTTAGTACTATCGTCAATAAACGTGATGAAGTACTTATTTCCACCTGTTGTGGGTACCGCTTTTAAATCACAAATATCAGTGTGAATTAAATCAAGGGGTTCGGTTATTCGTTCAACCGATTTTGATGATGTTCTTGTAAGTTTGGATTCAACGCATGTTTCACATTTATAGTGTGAATCAATATGGAATGTTGGTATACAATTTAAATTGATTAAACGGCGTATTGAATTAAAATTTACGTGACCTAATCTACCATGCCATTTATTCGATTCAGAAAACTCAAGCATATAAGTAGAAGTAGTAGCAATTTTATTCATGTTCTTGACAGCCATTACATTCAATTTGAACATTCCATTTTGGGCATAACCCTTGCCTACATACGTTCCTCGTTTAGTTAGTACAAATTGATCGCTCTCAAAAACTAAACGAAATCCAAACTTGTTAAGCAACCATCCCGAGACTAGATTCTTGCGCAAGTCTGGGACATACAACACGTTGCTTAGAGTGAGCTCCTTCCCTGAAGTCCACTTCAAGATCACCGTTCCTTCACCCATGATGTCAGCGGTGGCTGCATTTCCCATATACAGCTTCTCTTCTCCAGAAAGCGCCTTGAAGGTGGTAAAGAGACTTTTGTCTGCACAAACGTGACGGGTCGCACCCGTATCAACCCACCAACCTTTTGGAGTATTGGTCACCGTATTGACCTCATCCATCATTGCGCTTTTGTCGGAAATCATTGCCACCAAAGGCATTCCGTCTTCATCCACCATGTGCGCACGCTCACGCTTTGGTTTCTTGCATTGGTTAGCCCGATGCCCCGGCTCGTCACAGTTGTAACAAGTCCCTTGGAACGTTTGAGGTTTCTTTTTCACAACCCCTTTCTTCGGTCCAAGGTTGCTAGCCTTTGCTTTCCCTTTCCCTTTGTCCTTTTTCCCCTTGCCCTTTGTGCCTTTAGAGGATTGCCCATGCTCAACCACGTTTGCACTAGCACTAGGCTGCACAAGGCTGTTTTTTAGGGCAATCCTATTCTCCTCTTCTATACGAAGACGAAGAACAAGGTCATCCACCGACATTTCCTTCCGCTTGTGTTTAAGATAATTCTTAAAATCCAACCAAGCAGGAGGTAATTTCTCAATCATGGCTGCCACTTGAAATGTCTCGCTAAGTACCATTCCCTCGGCATGGATGTCATTTAGTATAATTTGCAACTCTTGGACTTGGTTCATAACCGGCTTGTTATCAACCATTTTGAAGTCCAAGAAACGGGCGACAACAAATTTCTTTGTTCCCGCATCCTCCGTTTTGTACTTTTTCTCCAAAGACTCCCACAACTCTTTGGAAGTTTTGATATTGTAGTACACATTATACAGTGCATCCGAGAGACCGTTGAGTACATAGCCTCGACATATGAAATCCGAATGCTTCCACGCATCTACCGCGCTCAGAGCCTGAGCGTCGGTCTCCCCTTCCGCAGGTTGGGGAGCGGTTTCCGTCAAGAACCTCGCAAGGTTCATGGTGGTCAAGTAGAAGAACATCTTCTGTTGCCACCGCTTGAAGTGTAGACCCGAGAACTTTTCAGGTCTTTCAGCATGATTTGCCACTGTGGACGCTCCCACAGTGTTGGCAGGGGTTCCAACTACAACATTCGTATTGTTGTTGTTTGAGGTCGACATTCTGAAAAAATTAAAATTAAAATTTTTAGTCAATAAATTCTGATTTACGCACAAACCAGAAGGAAACTACTAAATTTTAATTTTACCACAATTTACTGTTTTGGCTTCTAAGTCCAACTTTGAAGACCAAAGACAGAAAATTTATAATATTTAGAACTTACTAATCGGCTTCTAAGTCCAACTTTGAAGACCAAATCAGAAAGTTTAGCAAATTTTTAGGACAAATTCTGATGTAACCAAAAATAGTTTTCAACCAAAGTCGCTCCTTTGAAGATGAAAACTAAAAAAAAATCTGTTTTTAAAACACAAACTGAGTGAAATCAAAACTGGTTTGAATCACAAACAGAATGGTTTTGATTACACGAACGGTTTTAAAAATTTGTTTTAAGATTGTAGGAACCGTTCGCGTAATTAAATAAAATAAAACAAATTTTATTAATATGATTACAATACATAAATTAGAAAGCTAAAATACTAGTACGAATACAACTGAAATAAACCAAAATACAAGAAAGGAGTAGAAGCAGAGTGGCTGAGTCACGTGTTCAACACGCTTCCCTTAAAACAAATTCCGAGTCTCCCAAGAGTACTCGTTTTGTTTCCCAGGGTACAACAGCCGGAGCAGTAGTACTGCCGGAGTTCGCCTACAACCCGAAGGTTACCTTGAAAGCTGCAAGAAAATTCTGGAGAGAAAGTTTAGATTGCTGTTGTGTTACTGGTGTCCTTCTGAAGTGGGTATGGAGCTGTATTTATACAGCTCCTAGGTTGAAACAGTCAAAATGAATTAAATGAGAGGTTTAAATTGCATTAAACGTCTTCAATGCAATTTAATACGTCATTTAATTCTCAGTCAAAGCCTATTAACTCGTCAGTTACGAAGCTGGACTGAAACTGCCCTGTCATTCAATGCTGGAAGCTTCTGCGCGCGCGCGCGCCCATGCGCGGTGCGGCATCTTGGCTCACTGCCGTGCGCGGTGCGCCACGTCACCTGTGAGTCTATACGTGCGCGCCACACAGTCGCGCCGTATTGGCTCACTCTGGTGCGCCGCACACGGCACAGCAGAACCCATGCACCATGCGCCCAACCGCGCGCCTCGTGTACCCGCGCGCGCATGCGCATGACTGCCACGTCATGCGCCGCATCACCTACCACTTGGTCCTTGCAACCCTTGTGCTTCACCACGCGCGCGCGGTCAAAAATACAAAGGCGGCTCGCGGCGATGCGAGCGTGCGAAGTGCAAAGTGCGCCATCAAAGCGCCACATTGCGCCTCATCGCCCACGCCACGCGCGCGCGCGCGAGCGTGTGCGAGTGCGAGTTAGGGTGCTCCGCACCCTTCGCGAGGACACTAGTGTGTGCTTCCATGAAACAATAAGGATGGAGAGTTCCACCTTAAATACCCATTTAAGTTCCATCTCTCCTCCTATGTGGGACAAGGTGCTACTTTTCCTTTAGTTTCAACATTGAATGTTCCAAACACCCAACTTTGAGCATCGATATCTCATTCATCTTAGCTCGGTTTTGGACGTGGTTTAGTTCGTTGCGAAGCTCTTCCAACATAGAACACAAACCCACAAATAATTACATAAAACCCGCTCATTTTATTATATTTATTTCTAGTCCAAAATAGGAAAAAATCATTTTCCTATATTTGTGAAAAATGCTATTTTCACCTATTTTTCCAACAATCCCCCACATGAAAAATGTTATTTTCATCAAATTTCCAACAATCCCCCACATGTATGGAAATGGATCTTTTCCTTACACTTTTCAAAGATAAACTTCGACAGTTGAGTATTGCAAGATAGGTAGGTTGAAGCCTTTGAACCTTCTTTTGTGAAGCGCACTTAGCTTACTAGCGGTGTGTAGACGCGATGTCCTTGAACATACCCCCATTTGTGTAAACGACAATACACTTCACACAATACTCTCCCTGGTTTGGCCAACTCCTCATTGTCGTGTCCTATTATGGTCCTGGAACAGTAGCCTGGTTCTGCGAGAGCTCTAGGATTTGCGCACCCCACAAATCCATTTGAAGCGACCCCACTTCTCTCTAACATAGGTGATTCCCATGAATCATTAAAAGCATCCTGGTTATTTGATTTCCCGAAATCATTAACCTTAATATGCTTAACCTCACTTCATGTCACTGATTGGAATGGACTAGGAAGTATATGTAACTCCCTTTTATTTAGTTTGGGGTACTCCCCCACAGTGACCCCGTTTTTGGTAATATGATTAAGTTGTCCTATTGAACTTAGATCTTGGGATCTCCAGTCAACTAAGTTAGGTTTCCCTCATATTCCCATTTACCACGGGCTTTAGTCCCATTCCTCTTGACGACGTTTCTACTAACTCTCTGCTTAAGCCTTTTGTAAACGGGTCCGCAATGTTATCCGCTGATCTCACATAATCAATTGTGATAACACCCGTTGAGAGTAGTTGTCGTATCGTGTTATGTCTACGTCGCATATGCCTTGATCTGCCATTGTACATCAAGCTTTGAGCTCTACCAATCGCTGATTGGCTATCACAATGTACACATATGGCTGGCAAAGGCTTTGGCCATCTTGGAATATCTTCCACGAATTGACGTAGCCATTCCGCCTCCTCGCCTGACTTATCCAAGGCGATAAATTCAGATTCCATTGTGGATCTCGCTATGACCGTTTGCTTAGAAGACTTCCAAGCAATAGCAGCTCCTCCAAGTGTAAACACGTAACCACTTGTGGATTTGGAATCTTTATTATCCGATATCCAGTTTGCATCAGTGTATCCTTCGATCACTGCTGGTTGTCGGGTATAATGCAGTCCATAGTCTCTTGTGTATCGTATGTATCTAAGCACCCTCGTGATAGCCTTCCAATGATCCGCGCACGGATTGCTGGTGTATCTACTTAGCCTACTCACCGCGTAAGCCAAGTCGGGTCTAGTACATGTCATTAGATACATTAGACTACCTATAATTCTTGAATACTCTAACTGAGCAACTCCATCTCCTTTATTCTTCTTGAGATGTTGGGAGGTATCAACTGGAGTTCGAGCGACACTCGTATCTCCCGAGTTGAATTTTTCAAGAATTTTATCCACATAGTGAGATTGACTTAACACAAGACCTTCTTGGGTTCTTATGATCTTTACTCCAAGAATCACATCCGCTAAACCCATGTCTTTCATGTCAAATCTCGCTTTCAACATGCTTTTAGTAGCTTTGATAATTTTATCATTACTCCCAATGATAAGCATATCGTCTACATAAAGGCATAAGATGACATAACCTTCATTTGTGTCTTTGAAATAAACACATTTGTCGCACTCATTTATTTTGAAACCATTGTCAATCATGACATGATCAAACTTTTGGTGCCATTGTTTTGGTGCTTGCTTCAAGCCATACAAAGACTTGACGAGTTTACATACTTTACCCTCTTGACCTGGGGCGGAGAAACCTTCAGGTTGCTCCATGTAAATTTCTTCTTCTAAATCGCCATTTAGAAATGCGGTTTTAACGTCCATTTGGTGAACTTCCAAATTTCTTAAAGCCGCTATAGCAAGAACCAATCTAATCGAGGTTATGCGCGTCACAGGCGAGTAGGTATCAAAGTAATCTAGACCTTCCTTTTGTCTAAATCCTTTAATCACCAACCTAGCCTTGTACTTATCAATACTTCCATCAGTTTTCATCTTCCTTTTGAATATCCAACGATATCCAAGTGGTTTGCAACCAGGTGGAAGATCTACTAACTCCCAAGTATGATTTTGCAATATAGAATCTATTTCATTTCTTATTGCTTCTTTCCATTGAGGTCCTTCTGAAGAGGAAACCGCTTCGCGATATGTATTCGGCTCGCCCTCAACCATATAGCTAACGAAGTCTGGACCGAAGGATTTTTCAACCCTTGGCCTTTTACTTCGCCTACGATCGGTTTCTTCAACCTCAGGTTGTTCATGTGTCTTATCATGAACCACCTCATCAACTGGTGTAGATGAACTTTCACCTACTTCAAAATTGGGTGTTGATGACGTTGCATGTGTTTGTCTTCTCAAAGGAAACACATTTTCAAAGTAAGACACAACGTTAGAATTCACCTCCATAATAGTGTTTACGTGTACATCAGGATTCTTGGACTCATGTACAAGAAAGCGATGTGCACTACTTTGATGTGCATACCCAATAAATATGCAATCAACAGTTTTGGGTCCTATCCTAAGAGCCTTAGGAGGTGGTACAGTCACCTTTGCTAGGCACCCCCACACTTTCAAGTATTTGTATGAAGGTTTCTTCCTTTTCCATAACTCATATGGAGTTTCGTCTCTCTTTTTGAGTGGTATCCTGTTCAAAAGATAATTAGCCGAGAGAATGGCTTCCCCCCACAGTTCGTGGCTCACCCCAGAACTTATCAACATGGCGTTCATCATTTCTTTCAATGTGCGGTTCTTTCGTTCCGCCACGCCATTTGATTGTGGAGAGTAAGGAGGTGTACACTCATGTACAATGCCACTTTTTGCGCAACATATTCGCCTCCTCGATCGCTTCGCAAAGCTTTTATCTTCTTTTGAAGTTGATTCTCAACTTCATTTTTATACAAGATAAATTTACTTATTGCTTCATCTTTACTTTTTAGTAAATATACATAGCAATATTTAGTACTATCGTCAATAAACGTGATGAAGTACTTATTTCCACCTGTTGTGGGTACCGCTTTTAAATCACAAATATCAGTGTGAATTAAATCAAGGGGTTCGGTTATTCGTTCAACCGATTTTGATGATGTTCTTGTAAGTTTGGATTCAACGCATGTTTCACATTTATAGTGTGAATCAATATGGAATGTTGGTATACAATTTAAATTGATTAAACGGCGTATTGAATTAAAATTTACGTGACCTAATCTACCATGCCATTTATTCGATTCAGAAAACTCAAGCATATAAGTAGAAGTAGTAGCAATTTTATTCATGTTCTTGACAGCCATTACATTCAATTTGAACATTCCATTTTGGGCATAACCCTTGCCTACATACGTTCCTCGTTTAGTTAGTACAAATTGATCGCTCTCAAAAACTAAACGAAATCCAAACTTGTTAAGCAACCATCCCGAGACTAGATTCTTGCGCAAGTCTGGGACATACAACACGTTGCTTAGAGTGAGCTCCTTCCCTGAAGTCCACTTCAAGATCACCGTTCCTTCACCCATGATGTCAGCGGTGGCTGCATTTCCCATATACAGCTTCTCTTCTCCAGAAAGCGCCTTGAAGGTGGTAAAGAGACTTTTGTCTGCACAAACGTGACGGGTCGCACCCGTATCAACCCACCAACCTTTTGGAGTATTGGTCACCGTATTGACCTCATCCATCATTGCGCTTTTGTCGGAAATCATTGCCACCAAAGGCATTCCGTCTTCATCCACCATGTGCGCACGCTCACGCTTTGGTTTCTTGCATTGGTTAGCCCGATGCCCCGGCTCGTCACAGTTGTAACAAGTCCCTTGGAACGTTTGAGGTTTCTTTTTCACAACCCCTTTCTTCGGTCCAAGGTTGCTAGCCTTTGCTTTCCCTTTCCCTTTGTCCTTTTTCCCCTTGCCCTTTGTGCCTTTAGAGGATTGCCCATGCTCAACCACGTTTGCACTAGCACTAGGCTGCACAAGGCTGTTTTTTAGGGCAATCCTATTCTCCTCTTCTATACGAAGACGAAGAACAAGGTCATCCACCGACATTTCCTTCCGCTTGTGTTTAAGATAATTCTTAAAATCCAACCAAGCAGGAGGTAATTTCTCAATCATGGCTGCCACTTGAAATGTCTCGCTAAGTACCATTCCCTCGGCATGGATGTCATTTAGTATAATTTGCAACTCTTGGACTTGGTTCATAACCGGCTTGTTATCAACCATTTTGAAGTCCAAGAAACGGGCGACAACAAATTTCTTTGTTCCCGCATCCTCCGTTTTGTACTTTTTCTCCAAAGACTCCCACAACTCTTTGGAAGTTTTGATATTGTAGTACACATTATACAGTGCATCCGAGAGACCGTTGAGTACATAGCCTCGACATATGAAATCCGAATGCTTCCACGCATCTACCGCGCTCAGAGCCTGAGCGTCGGTCTCCCCTTCCGCAGGTTGGGGAGCGGTTTCCGTCAAGAACCTCGCAAGGTTCATGGTGGTCAAGTAGAAGAACATCTTCTGTTGCCACCGCTTGAAGTGTAGACCCGAGAACTTTTCAGGTCTTTCAGCATGATTTGCCACTGTGGACGCTCCCACAGTGTTGGCAGGGGTTCCAACTACAACATTCGTATTGTTGTTGTTTGAGGTCGACATTCTGAAAAAATTAAAATTAAAATTTTTAGTCAATAAATTCTGATTTACGCACAAACCAGAAGGAAACTACTAAATTTTAATTTTACCACAATTTACTGTTTTGGCTTCTAAGTCCAACTTTGAAGACCAAAGACAGAAAATTTATAATATTTAGAACTTACTAATCGGCTTCTAAGTCCAACTTTGAAGACCAAATCAGAAAGTTTAGCAAATTTTTAGGACAAATTCTGATGTAACCAAAAATAGTTTTCAACCAAAGTCGCTCCTTTGAAGATGAAAACTAAAAAAAAAATCTGTTTTTAAAACACAAACTGAGTGAAATCAAAACTGGTTTGAATCACAAACAGAATGGTTTTGATTACACGAACGGTTTTAAAAATTTGTTTTAAGATTGTAGGAACCGTTCGCGTAATTAAATAAAATAAAACAAATTTTATTAATATGATTACAATACATAAATTAGAAAGCTAAAATACTAGTACGAATACAACTGAAATAAACCAAAATACAAGAAAGGAGTAGAAGCAGAGTGGCTGAGTCACGTGTTCAACACGCTTCCCTTAAAACAAATTCCGAGTCTCCCAAGAGTACTCGTTTTGTTTCCCAGGGTACAACAGCCGGAGCAGTAGTACTGCCGGAGTTCGCCTACAACCCGAAGGTTACCTTGAAAGCTGCAAGAAAATTTTGGAGAGAAAGTTTAGATTGCTGTTGTGTTACTGGTGTCCTTCTGAAGTGGGTATGGAGCTGTATTTATACAGCTCCTAGGTTGAAACAGTCAAAATGAATTAAATGAGAGGTTTAAATTGCATTAAACGTCTTCAATGCAATTTAATACGTCATTTAATTCTCAGTCAAAGCCTATTAACTCGTCAGTTACGAAGCTGGACTGAAACTGCCCTGTCATTCAATGCTGGAAGCTTCTGCGCGCGCGCGCGCCCATGCGCGGTGCGGCATCTTGGCTCACTGCCATGCGGCGTGCGGCCTCTTGGCTCACTGCCGTGCGCGGTGCGCCACGTCACCTGTGAGTCTATACGTGCGCGCCACACAGTCGCGCCGTATTGGCTCACTCTGGTGCGCCGCACACGGCACAGCAGAACCCATGCACCATGCGCCCAACCGCGCGCCTCGTGTACCCGCGCGCGCATGCGCATGACTGCCACGTCATGCGCCGCATCACCTACCACTTGGTCCTTGCAACCCTTGTGCTTCACCACGCGCGCGCGGTTAAAAATACAAAGGCGGCTCTCAAGTGCAAAGTGCGCCATCAAAGCGCCACATTGCGCCTCATCGCCCACGCCACGCGCGCGCGCGCGCGCGTGCGTGTGCGAGTTAGGGTGCTCCGCACCCTTCGCGAGGACACTAGTGTGTGCTTCCATGAAACAATAAGGATGGAGAGTTCCACCTTAAATACTCATTTAAGTTCCATCTCTCCTCCTATGTGGGACAAGGTGCTACTTTCCCTTTAGTTTCAACATTGAATGTTCCAAACACCCAACTTTGAGCATCGATATCTCATTCATCTTAGCTCGGTTTTGGACGTGGTTTAGTTCGTTGCGAAGCTCTTCCAACATAGAACACAAACCCACAAATAAATACATAAAACCCGCTCATTTTATTATATTTATTTCTAGTCCAAAATAGGAAAAAATCATTTTCCTATATTTGTGAAAAATGCTATTTTCACCTATTTTTCCAACACCACCATCATCTCCACCTTCAACCCACCACCACCTCCATTATCACCTTCAACCCACCGCCTCCATCTCTATCGTAAGCCCACCACCACCGACACATTTAAGAAAAAACAAAACAAAAAATAATTACCTACACTGCCTTTTAATTGCGCCCCAGATCATGTTGACCATTGTTGATGATCCCAGTTGACACTCTCATTGAGGAAAGGCTTACCGAGGAACCGATTAACGAGTATGTTTATATTTTTTTGGATTGATCTGGTGCTTTGTCTGTTTTGCTAATAACTGGATTTGCGTTTGCAGAGTGCATCAATGGTGGACTGGATGCTACTGTGAAGCATGGCGGCTTATTTTTGTTTTATTGTGTTTCATCCTCTCAAGGAAAATTATCTATCAGACTTCTTGTTTCAGTTTTGAGTTTTGAATATTACTTTTTTATTGTTTATTTAGTATTTTGTTGAGATACATTTTGGTGGTGTCAAGATGATGTTATTTGCAAGAACCTTACTGAATCATTCATTATAGGTTGGGATCCTATGGTGGTGGTTGATTAGTTTGAGCAAGCAGTCCATTGTTTTGTTAACCTGTGTAATGGTCACCCAAAGTTTTATTTATTGTTCTTTCACATATGGTTATGTTTTGCTAGGAATGAAGCTTGTGTGTTAATGGGATACTTAATTGCCACTTTGGACCCTACTGGACTGGTCTTTCTTTCTTATATTAACTAACTCCTCTATAGATGAAGAATTCAGAGAACATTTTGCATGCAGTGAAACAGAGTGGGAACATGTTATAGGACACCATTTCTGAAAAAGCTTCGTTCTGTGATTAAAATGGTGGGTACAATTATATATGCATAAGTCACGAGATGGGTTTTGATCATAGGCAAAATCTTGGTTCTTTCTTTCACATGAGGGGTTTGTTGTGGAACTTGAAATTTCTTTTCTTTTGAAAGCTTCATACTGGTTTTCATGGTGATTTGAAAGTTGCAGGGGGTAATATTGCTTCTAAACTCAAAGTATAGGGATAATAAGAAAGGGCATTTTAGTAATTTACTTGTGGGGGTAATTGCAACATAACTAACAGGAAGGGTTAAAATAAAAGGGTAAAATAGTCATTTCACCGCCAAGTCAACAGATCAGTTAACAAATTAGACAGCAGGGGGTAAACTTGCGACATAACAGCGAACGTTGGGGTGTAAAATTGCAATTATTTCGTTAGGGGGGGGGAGGGTAAGAGTGCCAATTGGCCTAAACCAAAGAGGTAAAATTGCACATTACTCGCTTGAAGATATTTCTTATGAATTATTGGGCTTAATTGAAAAGTAACATGGGCTAACAAAACCTAACTTGCTAAATGGATCATATGTAAACTGTAATGGACGTACCACACTTGTCATCTTCTCGTATCTCCTTTCTCGAATGTAATCGACATTCCACAGTGATCGGAGCAATCGACATGCCGTAAGTTTCCTCTCTGTTAAATGTTAGTCAACATAACAGTAACCGTAAGTTTTAGTTACTGGTTAATGTTATTGAAATACATCCAGTTTAGGGCTTTTTTTTGTATATTCATTCAAGCATTCTGAAGTAGGTTTTTAATTGTTGTTGTTAGACAATCTTTTTTTTTTTTTTTTTTTCTTATAGTAATTCCAACAAATTTAAGAAATCAATGGTTCAGAAGCTGTATATAAACTATTTGTATCTTGAGTGTTTAGTTTGTCCTATGTCCTCCCTGACTATTGCACTGAATCAAATTGCAGCTTCTGGATCCAGAAGAGAAGACATGATGCCATTGGTTTAGCAACGGAAGGGAACCGACGTATGTTTGAGTTAGGAGATCATGGATTCCAGGCATGGTAAAGTTAGATTGAAAGTAGAAGGTGATAGACTAAGCAATTTGCCAAACGATCTTATCCATAAAATCCTCTCTTTTACTGACGTGAAACAAGCGATCCAAACAAGTTCATTTCCATAACGAACGAACATGATCATAAAATCCCATTCCGTAAGCGTTCGTGAACACATGTATATCCTTAACAAGTGTTCGTTCGGTTCGTTTGCAGACCTAGACTCATACGTCTTCTATTTGACTGCTTTACTTACGTTTATGAGATTGCATTATTTTTTCAGCTTCTTTCTTCATTCGTGGAACTAATCTCACATCAACCTTCACCATTTGCCAACTTAAAGAGATTAAAGATTTATCCAAATTGTGTTTCTCGTTTGGCCGAGGATCAAACAAAACCAGAAGTAACTATTATGTCTACTGAAGTTAAAAAGTATTTGCTAGATAGTGCTCCAGGTGCCACCTTAACAATGGTTTCACATGATGTATGTACGCCATGAAATATATATTTGTCTTCCGTTTATTGCTCTGATTACCCAAAGTTCTTATTCAAGTACACCCTATGAACTAAATTTGTAATTTGTTCTCAAGTGAACTATCAAAATATCATTTAATATAGGAGCATACAATGATAAATGGAGATTATCTTTATGTTTCATGCTTATTCAGGGTGCAAACGAGCCGAGCCGAGCCCGAGCTCAACCAGGCTTCGAGCTCGATTAACTTTCGGTTCGATCTCGTTGGTAGTTTCTCAAGCTCGAGCTCGTTATCATTTGTTAATCAATATATTAAAAAGATAATATAAATAATAGACTCGTTTAGGTTCGCGAGCTTGATAAGTGAAGCTCGGACTCCGGCTCGGCTTGTAAACAAGTTTAAATAACCTCAGCTCGCGTACTAGACAACTTTATATAAGGGATAAATGTTATTAGATATTAACAAAATCTAATATTACACTAAGGTTCAACGAGCCTGACGGGCTTTACATGGCAGTCTCGAGTTCGGGCTCGATAAATAAACGAGCTTTATTTTAGGCACAAGCTCGGCTCGGGCTCGATAAGGCTCGACTCGTTTGCTCCCCTACTTATTATGATCCGTTGAAACCATGCAGGAGACTAGAGCTGTGATGAATGTTCAATCTGCACGAAGCCTCATGAGAGAGTTGCAGGAGCTGCTAGATGAGTGGAAAGAAAATAGTGAAACAAACACGGCTCATATGAAGCAAGACAAGGCACCAATAGAGAGCCACATGTCAACGGTACATGAGCAAGGGGAAGTTGAAGACCATAAGGCACAACCAGACACAAAAATAGAAGGGCGTTCTGGTGGAAGAATGACACATATCACGTGCTATTGGGAAAATCTGAACGAGCAGTTCAAGAAAGGGAATGAAAAAACTGGTCACATACTTTCAATGTTGCAGAAGATTGAAGGCGTAATGACAAAGCTGCCTACATCACATCGGGCTAAGTTGCAAGAAAGGTTTTTTGGTTTGTCTGCAGAGGCCGAGGCTATCATGGATGATGTTATGGACTGTATGAAGATCCAATATGATAAGAAGCCAAGCCGTTCAAATGTCTACTTTCATGAACTTGTAGCATCACAACCGCTTTCTTGACAAACTGTAAGTTCTTGATTTCCCATACATTCACATCTGCATTTGATAACCCTTCTGTATCAATTTGTATAGCTTCAAGTATTTGATTAATAATTATAATATGACTATATGAGAAGTACAAAATTCAGCCTTCAGGCTTCAGACCTTATGTTTTCCTTTATTAAGTTGCCAAATTACAGAACAGCTCTTGAATTATGTTTTTGAAAATGACTAAACAAGCCCTGATGTTTTATAGAACTTGTATTTTTAACCCTTTTATAATGATATTTCTCTTTTATATCAATTTGCAAACCTTTTAAGTATTTGATAAAGAAGAAGAGTAAGTATGTATGTATGTGCGTGTAATTGTATATATATCTAGATAGATATATTATGTATATCAGTAACAAAAAGGCTTGGATGCTAAGTTTATTGCCTGATTTCTAGGCGGGGCAAGTTCAAATCCCATCTTCAGCACTTTAACTTTCTTTATTAGGTTGCCGAATTACTTAATAGCTCTAAACTTTGATCTTGAAGTTGCCCTGCAGCGCAGTTGGCAATCTTCATCCCGATGAGGGCTTTGGCCCGGGCTCAAACCCGGGTTCGAGTCTGAGGGACACCGGTGCCCAGCTTCGGCTGGGTAATTTCACCGCCAGGCAGCGATCCGGTAAGCTAGCTTGGGAGGGGGGATCCCCTCCGCGGTCAGGGGTACCGTGCATCTACCCTTTTTTTTAAAACTTTGATCTTTTGATAATAAGGGCGAATTGTATTTGTAAATTGTAACTCTTTCATAGTTTTCCAGTTTTCCGACCCTATTTGGTCTTTTATTTTGTTTTCAGGTTCCATCTCCATGTTAATTGCGGGCTAGAGCCCTAACTAACGTTCACCCTTTTGGCGCAATTTGGGATGGTGAATTTATATATTTCTTGTGCTTATGGACTCGTATCTAAGGACGTTTTTTTTTTTACTTTTGGCTGCTACTGTACGTAGATTAGACGGGCACTCTTACTGATTTTTGGTCTGTTAATCTTCGATTATTGTATTTACCTATATGAAAGGCTTAAATGGTTTTTGTAATTAAGTCTACGGTTCTATCTTCGGAGTTCATGCTGTATTTTGTAGGGGGGGGGGATTGTAAATATGATACTTGCCTATCAGATGATAAAAAAGCATATAAATCATACGAAAATAAGTTTAAAAAATTCTCCATATATATAAACCATATGAAATTACAAGAGCAATACGAAATTACTTTCACTACATTATGTTGAGTTAACGTATAAAGTGCCTGAAGAAACACGTAACTAATCTTGGGGATAATTAGTTTGGTTTATGTTTCTACCATAAGGGTTAATCTTCTTAGATTTCTTGAGCTCCTTAGTGACTGATTATCCTGCAAAACAGAACATCGTTAGCTCGTTAAGAGGGGAATATGGGGGTTTCCATCTTAACCAGGCTCAGGCGTGAGAATAAGTAACTATCTCGAGGAGATTAAAGTGAGTAATGAGTGAGAGTAGAGGGAATAGAATGAATTAACCTGTGGATGAAGTGCTCTATTTATAGCCGGAGTGGTGTAAAGGATGTGGGCTGATGGGCCTTGGGCCGGAAGACGACAATAGAATGGATATGCCTTTTGTCTCACTGGTGTCGACCGTTAGTGTCTTCTGGATTGGTGCCACTGGCGCACCATGAGTGGAGCCACGTGTCACTGTTGTCGGTCTCTGTCATCAGCCAGTTAGTGGAGATCGTGGTGCAGATGTCTCTGCCCCGTGATTGGTGCCACGTGGGCGTCCTTGAGTACTTTTTGTCTCCTGCACGTCAGATGATCGTGGAGCACGATTGAGCAGAGCCTGGAGGATGTGGATTGGCTCTTTTCATCTGCCACTTGTACCTTAGTACTCTAAGACGTCTTTACGCCGCATCCTTGTGCGACCCTTGTTGCACATGGGATTGGCCTGCGCGAGGTATAGGCGATTGGAGGCTTGACTCCAAGATGCTGTTGTTTAGCGCGAGGTTGTTAAGAGCTGTCCAGTCCGCGCGGGGTTGAGATTAAAGATGTAATTGATTAAGGAGTATGGTCCGGCGCGCGACTTGAAAGAAGATTTGCGCGACTTTTTGGGACCACACCCCTTCAAGTCCCCCAGTCCAGTGCTGCACCATGCGCAAAGTAAATGGTTGGAGCTCTGGACTCAGAAACATGAGGTTAAATGCTTTGATGGTGCTTGCTTGATCCTGGTTGATGCGCGCGTGTAATTGTTCGCCGATTGTTACGGCGCGGCTATCGGGTTTGCTCTTTTGGTGTATTGCCTTTAGTTTTGACGCGCGCAAGGTTGCTTGGCAAATTACAGATAATGCGCGGCCTTAGTATCTTATGGATGAAGTTTGTAGTAAATTGTGGGCGGGAAAATCCTCGAAATTTGAATTCTGACGGGTTGGTGCAAATGTCGTTGATGGTGACGTTTGAGTTGATCGCTAACACGGTTGTCATCAAGTTGTCCCTGACGGTTCGGCTTTCCGTCAGGCGAGTGAGTACCACGCGCGCGTGGTAACCGTCACTCCGATAATCTCGCCTTTCGTGGCGTTTTGTGATTGGGCACGCGCGCGGTGATTTCGGCACGTTTACCCATCGCATTAAATGCGATGGGTATATATAGTCGATGAGATGAAAGAGGAGAACACTCTTTCCTTCAACTGCTCCCCTTTTCTCTCCTTTCTTGTTGATCTTCAAATCTTCAAGTGATTCGAGCAAATCTTTGAAGAAATCTCCATATCTTCAAGACCTCCGTTCTAAATTCTGCACTTAGATACTCATGGCCGAAGAACACCATGAAGATGTTCCCAGAGAGGAAGGTCCCGTTCCCGTCCTCCGTTTGGATCTAGAGCTTTTTGAGCAAATCGTTCGGAGCTTCCGATTTCCACCGGAATGGATGCTAGGTACCCTGGCCAGAATCAGACGGCCACCGATGCGCCGTCGGGCTATATTACTCTGTTTGAAGATTTCTTCCACCAGGACAACTTTCGGTTGTCAGCGACAAATTTTATGGCCCATATTCTTCAATTTTACGGGTTCCATATCTCCCAGATGAGCCCTCCTGGGATGGTCCGACTTCGACACTTCGAATTCCTTTGTCGAGCTCATGGTATTGAACCTACTGTGGAATGGTTTCAGGTCTTCTATCAGCTCATTAGGAATATGGGATTCTATTCTTTCGCCAGTCGAGGTGCGGCAAAGAAGATACTCCTGAACATTCCCAAGAGTTTCCATGACTGGAAACCAAAGTTCTTTTATATTCGCGAGGAGGTTATCCCGATCGCCATGACTTTTCGTGCGTGGTCTGAACCGATATTGAAGGAAGATCTGCCAATTCCGAAGCATGAGAATTGGTATCAGCAGCTTACTCCTACCCCAAACCGAGTGTTTGGTGAGAATGTTCTGGTAGCGGCGGGCATGAGTGATCAGTGGGCGCCGGATAGCAAGGATGTTCCGGTTTTGAAGCTTAATGACCAAGTTAGTCACTTCATTCGTTTTGACTTTAATTTCTTTGTAGCCTGTTTTTGATCGTGTCCCTGCGCGTGCAGAAGTGCAACTGTACCAAGCTGCCTTCTCGACCTTTGAAAGGTTAATGGGCGTGCGCCCACTTAGAGGGGGGGGGGAATATTGGTATGACCAGATCAAGGGTTACTTCATGTACCCAGTTGCTGATACTTTCGCCGACCCACCTACCTCGACTGAAGGTGCGCATATTCCTAAACCTCGCCCTCTGCGTGTTTTGACTTCTGCTGGGAAAGAGATTGTTTATCTCTCCAGCGAGGAGTCTGTCGGATCTTCCAATGGTGAGTTAATTTCCTGGTCTACCATCTTTGCAGGTGTACTGCGCGATTTGGGTATTGACCCAGAGGAGAAGAAGAAGCCGAAGAAGAAGAAGAAAGGCGTCACCCTTGATGCTGACGTGACTAGCCGGAAAAGCGGAAGTAGTCGCGCAACCACTGTAGTTGCTGATAAAGGTACCTTCCGCCTTCGACAAAGTAGCTTAGAAGATTATGTTCTTATAAGCGATTCATTTGAGGGTTTGTCGCGCATAGGCGAGAAGAAGGCGGGAGCTGCAGGTTCTAAAAGCTCTGGGAGCGCGGGTTCTCGCAACCCGGATGCTGGGAACACCCCTTCTTCTGCTGCGCATGGAGAGGGAGATGACGAAGTGGAGGTAGAAGAGGAGGTTGAAGAGGAGGCTGCGATAAAGCTGATTAGGAAGAGGAGCAGGGCGGCTGCGCTTGGGGCCTCCATGATGTCGAAGCCTGGCGGCGCTACTCTGATTGGAAAAAGAAGTAACTTGCGCTCACTTTACAAATTTTCCTCTGGTTAGTGTTTTATTTCTTCGTTAAACCTCCTTTTACTCTTTTCTAACATTTCATTTCTGCAAAGGCTGAAAAGAAGGCCCCTGAGAAGAAGGGTGTCACCATTACGGAACCTTCGGAGCCGGCGCTTAAAAGGCTCAAAGTCACCAAGGTTACTATTAAACCTTTCACGGCTCCTCAATCTGCGAAGGAGAAAGGTTGCTGATAAGCCTCTCACTGAGCCCGAGGAGCTCGAGGTTACTGCCACTATCCCTGTTGATAAGGCGCAGGGTCCAGAGGCAACTCGTATCACCGGTCTTGACCAGCCCATACAAGCGAGGGGGAAAGGCCGGGAGGTGGAGAAACCTGTTAAGCCCTTGCCCACCAAAGCCCTCGTTCAACCTGCCCAGATAACTTTTGCTGGGGAATCTAGTCCAGCTGCTAAGGAAAAAACTGCTGCTGGTGGTGGTGCAAGCGTAGGTTTCGCTGCTGGTCAAGCTGGCGCGGGGATGCAAGGTGCGATGCCACACTCTCCCATAGGTCCTATGGATACCCTGGGAGACATCTATTACAAGTCTTATACGGAGGAGGGTCGAGGCGACGCTCCGCACCAACCGCCATGGGGTTTGAAACAGAAGGACACTTTCTTGGAATTCGCGCCGTGCCGCGACCGGCTTCTGAACTCCATTCCTCCTGGAGGTTAACCGTCAAAGGGTGCGAACCCACAGTGCTCTATATCATGCTTATGTTGTTGGTGAAGCCGACACTCGTGCTGCTAACCATCAGATTGTTCGCGAGTGGCGAACCGTGGTTAGGGAAGGGAAGACTGGGAGAAGTACCGTGAACGGTTGTTAAAGCAAGTTAAGAATTTTGAGAAGTCGAAAGCTGCCTTTGATGAGGAGAAGGCGAAGTTTGAAACGGATAAGAAAGCGGAGGAGTGGGGCCGTGAGGGCCTTAAGGGCAAACTCCGCGCTGCTGAAGAACTCCTAGCAAAGGAGCGTGCCGACTGGAAGGCGATTTGCGCCAAAGATAATGAGCGCATGTATGCGGCTCGTGCTAAGATTACCGATCTTGAGAGTCAAGTTGCGGAATTAAAGAAGAAAGTAGAAGGTGCGCAAGCTGCTAAGGAGCAGGCTGAGGTATGTTATTATCCTTTTTTGCTTATGTTTTAGCTTGTAGAATCTTCTAAGTCTTTTACCTCTCGTAGGCTGAGCTTGAAGTGCAAATATATGGCAAGGATAAAGATCTAGCTGCTAAGGACGTTGAAATTGCTGAGCTGAAGCGTCGTCTGCAAGAGCAGGTTGAGAAAAATGAGTCCTTGGAGATCGATCTCGAAGCTGAAAAGTCCAAAGCTACTACTGCCGAGGAAGCCAAGCGAAAGGCCGAGGAAGCACGCGCCATTAGTTCTTCCGCCTTTAATGTGGCGCAAAACAATTATGCTGAGGTCCAAGGCATTGTTGATACCCTGGCTTCGGAGGCGGAATGGCTGCGTGGCAGGGGATTAGTGTTGGTATTGCTTCGTTTTAACTTTGCGTTTTTATCTATTATAAAACAGCTTCTGATTCCCCTTTTTTTGTAGATGGCCAACTCCGTCTTGAATGCAGGGGAGCTAGATGGAACTATTGCTGCTCTTATAGATGCCTCCCGCGCGGTTGGTTATCGTGGGGGTTATCTAGAATGTGCGCAGCATGCTGATGAGATTTTTGGGCAAGAATTTGGCACAAGTCACTGCTCAGTGGCTGATGAGGCTAATGCGGCGTTGACCCGTGCTGAACATGCATATGATCATCTGGCTTTGCCTGTGATGGAGTTGATCACGAAGGCCCTAGAGCACGATGACTGGTGTGCTCGCCTTAAGGCTATCTTGGACCCACCAGAGATGGTTGAAGTATCCGATGAGGAGCCGGCGGGCGATGATGTTGAAGGTGGTGGCAACGACGCTGATGGTGGTGATGACGATGGGGATGGTGATCGACCCGAATAGTGTTAACAGGCTTTGTGCCTTGTAGCTTTGTTTTTAGATTTTAAATGTAACCTTTTTTGTTAAGTCGCGCTTGTATAACACACAATGGTTTGTAATGGGTGCGCTTTTACGCCTTTTGAATACGATCTTGACGTTTTGCTTTCCATTTTTCGAGTTACAATTGTTGCACTGTTGCTAAAAACTTTGGTCAAGTTGGCGCGAATAAACGTAAGTGTGGTTCTTTGTGTGAGTGGAATTGCCCGGTCTCGCTATGCTCGCGAAGAACCCTGAAGGCATAACTCGATAGCTTGTGATTTACTGAATTGTTTTCGTGCTAATCAAAAGTTTAACGTGCATTTGTAACTAGGAAATATTGTAGAGTAAGAATTCAATATGTAAAGAGCGCTTGTATTAGCAAATTTGTTAGGCGTGTAGCCCCTGTTTACAGCAGTACTACATTACATATTTTTCTTGCGCACACCACCTGGAGACATTGACTACCGTCTAGTGTGGTGGAATTTTGATTCTTCACAGTGTTAAGTCACCTAAACGTTGATTGCTCTCAAGTGTGGTGGTTTTCCCGGTGTTTATTTTTGATAGGTGATGTGGCGAGGCCAGCGATCACCCGCTCCTCTGGATCTTCTTGATGTCCTTGCGCACGTTTTTCAGGAGGTGGTCCAGCTTGCCACTCTTCAGAGCTTTCTTGATTTCTACGCGCAGTTGGATGCAGTCGTTAGTCAAGTGGCCTGTGTACTTGTGAAATTCACAGAACAGGTTAAGGTCCTGGCCTTTCTTGCTGGGCATTAGTAGTGGATCTTTGAGATCCAGCTTCTCTGTGTTGAGGACCTCGAGAGGCGTCTTGGTTAGTTGGCTCCATTTCCTCTCCTGGTGGTCTTCTCTGTCTGTCTTCGTGTGTCGTGCTCTGTCGATTGTAGCACGAGCATCCTCTCAACGCCTGCTTTTGTCCTCACTTGATCTTGAACTCCAGTCGGAGTATCTCTTCCTCTTCTCGTGTCTGCTAGAATCGCGCGAGTAATCCCTTGAGTAATGATGGGATGAGTGATGCTCTTTGGTGTCATAGCCAGATTTGGACCCACTCAGGGATTCTTCTGTCTGTGCAACGATCTTTGCTCCGTCCATAAGCTTGTCCGACTTCTTGGGCATCCCATCCTTTCCGGTGATAGTCCTGATGAGGCTATCACAGCGAATTTCTTTTTTGAAGGCAGCGCGCATAAGCTGTTCACTCACGCCACCAATCTCCAGACACTCCTTGTTAAAACGAGGGATGAAATCTTCCAAACCTTCATTCTCTCTGCGGCAAATATCCATTACCTCAGCTGTATCACGCTGGTAACGTCTTTGTTGGCTGAAATGGTTGACGAATTATGTCCTGAAATCAACCCATGATTTGATTTTTCCCGGGGGGAGGCTGTCAAACCATGCACGAGCAGCTCCTGTAAAGGTTTGAATGAACAAATGGCACCACATGCGCATATTCCATCCTCCCATGCAGCCCACGCTTGTGAAAACTCTGACGTGATCATCGGGATCAGTCAACCCATTAAACTTCCCAACTGTCGGTGGTAGTTTCTCTTTTGATAATGGTGCCAACGCGATCTTTGGGATGAACTTTGAATGTTCTGCAGCTTCAGCTGGTCGGTAAGCGAGGCGAAAGTCTCGCTCTGCTTCTTCGGTGTACCCGACATGTTGTTTTGGCTTGTAGTATTCATGGTTCCTCTGCAAGCGATTGAAGACTGAAGAGCCTTCATCATCTTGTCAAGTTGGATCGTTCGGGTCAGTATCATCCCATTCATTGTTCATGTTGCGCGGCGTGAGCCGGCTGTGAAATGGTCCTATCTGGATATTAGACGGGTGGTCATAGTAACTTTCCGTTTCTCCCCGTGTGTCGCGCGTGTCGTGCACGCTTGGTCTTCTCTGGGGAGGAGGCCTGTTGATTATTCCAATGAAGAAACACATAACTAATCTTGGGGATAATTAGTTTGGTTTATGTTTCTACCATAAGGGTTAATCTTCTTAGATTTCTTGAGCTCCTTAGTGACTGATTATCCTGCAAAACAGAACACCGTTAGCTCGTTAAGAGGGGAATATGAGGGTTTCCCTCTTAACCAGGCTCCGGTGTGAGAATAAGTAACTATCTCGAGGAGATTAAAGTGAGTAATGAGTGAGAGTAGAGGGAATAGAATGAATTAACTGTAAGTCCCGTAAACCGGATCTTTCAATGATATCAAACAACACCAAGTTTGTGCGGAATCCAAACTTGATGTGATTCAAGAATAAACACGAAAAGTACGAAATACGAAGAACACAACGAATCACCTTTAAACACTTGCACACGATTCTATTACTATGAATTAGCAAAACCGTCTAGTACAAGTGCTCACGACTACCAATCAATCGCCTCCCTCTCTAGAGAAATTGTAACAATGAGGTTCAAACCCTAAAACAAGTTAGAAACTTGTTTATATACATACCCAAACCCACTTCCCTACATGGGCTTCCCTTGGGCCTGCTTGGCCCACATGGCCTAAAGCTTGGCCCAAGTGACCTATAAAGGTCCAATACCTAATACTAACTAACCCGGTAAGGCCCATTTCATAACCATAGCCCGTTGTATTAATTTGATGCGTCAGTCTCACACTTTAGGGCCTAACAATCTCCCCCTAGACTGATGCCATCAAATTGTCTTCAAAACTTGAATTCAGCAACGTCTTCAACGAAATCTATGGTTGACGCTATGCTGCAGATGTTGTGGAAGTTCTTGACTTCTGAACTCTCAGCACTGGGTCTCTTTCTTCAGCTCTTGTGGTTAGCTTCATATCGGGATGTCGATCAGCTTTTGCTTGAAAGTCTTTTACAGAAAGAATGTGAAAGCAGGATTCTCAGCAGCTCTTTTTCTTCTTCAATCTTTGTCTTTCAAGCAGGTTCACGGTACTTCTTCAAATGTACTTTCACTGTCAAACGGCGTTTCGTATCCGGTTCTTCTGACTCAGGTACCTCTTGTTGTTGTGCTGCTTCAGGCTTCTTCAGCAACTAACAGCATCTCATTCTTCATCAACCCCCTATTCTTGATTGAAATCAAGTTCTGCACATGCTCACAAACTCATAAGCAAACATTTCTTATGCAACAGGGAGAGTACCATATACACACCAGGTACATCCAAGTACTTGTACTCGGATTTCACAATTTAAATTCTTTCAACTTTTGATGATCAGTCTAATCTTCAAGAACGGTTACATTTTTTTATTAAAAAAAAATAAACACTCTATTTTTGGATTTTTGATTTTATAGATAAACAAGACACTATTTTTGTATTTTTGAATTTTTGAATTTTTGAATTTTTTAAGAACTAAAAACAAATAAAAATCAAAAAAATAAACAACTACCATAATATACAATTACAATTGCAATGGGATCAAAATTCGTTCTCAGGCAGACTAAGGAACACTTTTCAGTACGAGTCTAATCAAACCGGTCTATGCGATTGCCAATATGTTTGTCCACTTAAACTTTAACGCTCAACTTTCGATTTTCAACTTCGTGATATGCTTTAGGTAATATTATACTATTATACCCGTGTGTCCCATTCCAAGGCATACCCCCGCGATCAAGGTAAGCACAACGATTCATCGTAGCAGGTGAGTATACTGATGTCATCCTTTAAGATATCCTGACGGTGTCTAGGTCTGCATATAATCTGTTTTATCATGTTTTGATTTCTTAACAATGAACACCCAAATAAATACTAATCAAATCCCGGAAATGTAAACAGCACACTCTATCATGCAAGTATCTTCCCTACCACATATTTCACAAGTCCAATCCAGATTTCTGAAATCTTAACTGGGAGTATGTTGAGAAGAGAACAGAATAGATCTTTTGCAGAGATGGTATAATATACAGATCAAATGAGTTCTTCTCAATTTGATATAGGTTTCTTGGGTTTCTTTTGGGCGCTAGAGGGCCTCTTTCGGGTGTATTAGATCTATAGCGCGACAACGTACAGCTAGGTCAGCATGTATCCGGATGCAGCAGAAGCTGTCGTTGCCTAGCACCTCCACGTCAGCATATATCTGGATGCAGCAGAGGAGGTACACGACTTTTTTCAGAGAAGATTTCAGAATCAGATCAAAATTGTGTGTATCGGGACAACATACAGACATTCAAATAGAAATGAGCTAATTCCAAGTGACTTTCTTTCCTGGGGTCATGTCCAATTTTAGTTCTGAACAGAAGGACAGCCAAGATATCCTCGGATGATTCAACAATATAAAGACCCGAAACCTCAGATGTTGGCTATCTATCAACGCAAGATTTAAGACCATGAAATCATACGCCGTTGGTATGTTACCCACATGGTACATAGTTCGTTATGTTTATATTACTTAGTATCTTTTATCATTTTGAGCGTCAAGCCTCTTGACATATCGCAGTAGATCCTAGTCTTTTCAGCTATGGCACCTTACATGTGTTAGTCAAACCCTTTAACACGAACATTTATTTCACTTCCCATATCATGCAATATATCTTTTTGGCTTTTTCATTTTCTAATGTTTTGTATTTTTCTCATTTTCTCCCCCTAAAACATTGCATATATATATACAGCAAACTCTTTTTGTATTTTTTTTTTCTGAGTTTTCTCCCCCTAAACTCTATATCTATATATATGTTCCTCTCCCCCCCTAAATTTGTGCATAAATCTTGTATTTTTGCGCAAATTTACCATTTACTAGTGAAAGGACACTTTATATACAAAATAATGAACTAAGAAAGAGAGAAAATATTTTTGTTTAACCGTTCTATCAACAGATTGAAGACTAATCAAAATCATATCAAAGTACTGAATTTAAACCGTACCTTTTGCTGATCATTTCTTACTTCTCTTATCTCCTCCAAAGGAAACATATCATCTGTAAAAAGTTTGAACTTCTTGCAACAGTGAAATGTTACCCATTTTATCTCTGGAACAACCGCTATCAACATTCCAGAGATTGTTAACAGCTCCTCCTTGGTTGTTCCTGAAATGTAAGGAGATTAGTAAGACATGGGTACCCAGGCCATCGTGGTCCTGGGTTTACCTGAAGCATCAAAATAAGACACTTCCTTTAAACACAAGTCCCCTTTAGTTTCAAGGATTGGAGACATTGCTGCTTTGGATTTGGGTTTCCAAATCTGTTTCGGTTTAACAAACGTGTTTGTTACCTTCGGTTGAGCAACTTTAGCTGATTCAGGCTTGTTCGTTTTAGAAAAACGTTTTTGTTCTTGAACAGCCTTGCGTTTGTTTTTAGCAGCGTTCCAATCCCCATCAGAAGGTTTAACCTTGGGATTCACATTCTTCATTGCCTTAGGTGAAGAAACCTTCATTGGCTTAGAATGATTGTTATCCTTTGGTGTAACCCTCTGATTTTGCATATAATATGGTACGTAGGGACGATGTGTGCAGTTTCTTGCAATGTGACCAGCAATGCCGCAATTGAAGCATGTTTGTCTCTTCATGTAGAAGGCATTATGATCAGCTAGATTTGCTCTTGCAGGCCCTGAAAGACGAACTGGTCCTTTCGGTGCTTGATTTTGTTGCACATTTCTTGCGGACGACGATGAATTTGGATGTCTATACTTATCGTTTGCAAGGGCCTTCTGTGGTTGAGATTTCTTTTGATTCTTCTTGTTTTGATTAGACTGCAGGTCTTGTTCAGAAATCTCACCAGTCTTTCCGAAAGCTTTGTTAACACAGTCAAATGCATATTTATCACATTTGCCATTACAGACTGGCTTAACAAAAGCATTTTTCACATTACGAGCCTTTTGATGACTATTGCTGCCCGTTGAGGACTGTGGAGAGCCTGATATTCTTTGATGTTTAGGCTTCTTATTTCCGCGTCCTTTACCTGCTCGCTTCGGCTCTTGTTGCTTGATCTGAACCTTTTCATCACCAACCGAAGGTTCAGATTGTTCAGCTTGCGCACTTGGAGCCTTGTTCACATTAGTCTTCACTTCTTCCTTCATGTCGTCAGCTTTGACAGAATCGGAGAATTCTGATTTATCAGATGAAACACTAGAAACTTCAGTAGAAGCTTCAGCTAAATCATTAGACGAATTATCAGCACAAGATGGTTCTTCACATGACACCCTTGAGCTGAATTCACTAGAATCAACCGATTCCAATTTCTCAGAATCAGCTGCTTCAGGTGATTCGCATTTGGAATCAGATGGTTCAGCTGACTCATTCGTTTCATTTGCCGATTCAGTCTCTGTTACACAAGCATCAACGTTTTCACATAAATCATCAGGTCTGAAATTAATCACAGAGTGAAAAACTGATTTAAAAATATCAAACGTCGCAATAGAGTCTAGATTAGCTTCATTTATTAAATTTTCAGAAGCATTAGACTCTGATGCTTGTTCCTCCCTAACTACCTTTTCAACCGTTACTTCAACTACTTCATCTGCACATGTAGAAGAAGCATTAGGATCAATTGTACCCTTATCAACAAAATTTATTGGAGGAGTTGCTCGTTTATCAACAGGTCTGCTGTTGATTGATGACTTATCAGTTTTAGGACCGTAAGTCATTTTACTTTCATTCATCAACTCCTCGTCAGTCATAGGTAAATAAGTATAATTGTTATTATAGGGAGGAGGAGCCTGATTAAAACCCAAACCACGCCCTTTCTTTTCCTTGTACGCGAGCTGTTGATCACACAAGTTTTTGACTAATTTGCTGGAGGAATCAAATTTCTTAATATTAAGCTCATTTATTTGATATCTATCTCTGATATCTTCTAGTTCCTTAGTTACAGTGCAAAGTTTCTCCTGAACATAGAAGAGTTGACTTGATTTCACACTTACATCATCCTTGAGTTTGACGATATCTTTTTGCTGAGCTTCAATCTTTTCTTTATAAAGTTTTTCGTTTTTTGATGAAGTAAAATTTTTTATTTTTTATGTCTTGATAATCTTGAATTAGCTCAGCGTTGTGTAACTGATAATATTCTACTCTACCCCTACATTCAGGAGTACAAAAGACAGAAAGTAGTTCTTCTTTAGTGATGAATGCCATAATTACTGTGGTTGGTTGACACTTTTGTTCTTCTCCTCAAAACACAAACCAAACGAGAACCCGTGTACTCGCTAACTCAAACACTTTGCACGCAATCGAACCCGCTTTCTGACCTGCACCTCAAAACCCTGTCAAAACTTACTCACAACCAAACAATTTTTTTTAAATATTTAACTAGAATATATTTTATTATTATTATTATTATTATTATTATTATTATTATAAAGTAATACTTATTATTATTATTATTATTATTATTATTATAAAACCAATGATTATGAAATGATTACTAGATGAATATTATTATTATTATTATTATTATTATTATTATTATTATTATTATTATTATTATTATTATTATTATTATTATTATTATTATTATTATTATTATTATTATGATGATGATGATTAAGTAATGATTGATATATAATTATAATAAATCCAAATTATTGTCTGTCTTCTTCGTTCAAACAACAAAACAGACCAAAACCCTGAAAATTTTTAACTTCTGCCGCCAAGTCTCTTTCTAGATTTGCAGGTGATTAAGGTGTGGTGCTCCGGTGATGGTGATGACGACTATCGGAGACGATAATCAGATGATGATAGTTGCAGGTTTGATCGCCGGTGGGAGTGAATCGGAGAAGACAGAGATGAAACAGCAGATGACTTGAGACTGTGAAATGAGATGACTCGAGACTATGGAGTCAAAACCGTGGTGAAGATGACTCGAGACTGTGATGACCAGAGATCGACGATAAAATGATGGTAAACGGTGAACTTTGGTGGTTGCTGTTGATCAGTTCTGTTTAAATATAATGGAAAACATGTAAATAATACCTGTTACAACAGACAGGCCAGCAGAGAATCCAGTCAGAGATGCAACCATCGAGTTCGACATACTTGTCAGGATGATCTGGTTCCTCCTTAGGGTGTAAGATTATGATGGTGATGAACCGAGACTAGGGAGAGAATCGGTTGGAGAGAGAGCCGAGAATGATGTTATGAGGGTTGTGTGAATTGTGTAATTGTCTAACCCTTAAACTCTCTAATAATCTCCTTATATATACACCCAAGAGGAAACCTAATTAGTTAATAAGGGTAATATGGTCCATCAACAATTACCAACTAATTATTAATAGGTTATTTTATATTTTGATCCATATAATATAAATGATTATAATGGCTAAAAGATTAAATATTATATTAATAATATATTTAATCTCACATTCTCCCACTTAGCCGAGTAATCTTTTATCATGAGTATTAGATGAGCCTGGCCAGGAGTTAACACTCATTTTAGCCTTAAACCAAGAACTATAGCAGAGAAACACAGCCGTTGAATCATCATTCGACTCAGGACCCCCATTAGTCATACTATAGCCTCAATTTAAAACCTAATAGTTATGATCAAAATACTTATAAGCCCTTTAGCGTCTGATTTGTATTTATATTTGTCTATATGTCATTACACCGGCAGAACATATGTTAGAGACATACAAAATCAAACTGAGGAAATTTTTATTAATTAAAACATAAGCTAGTACAATATGCCATTAAATAAGGTCTTTAGTAAGTCCCATTTTCGATACATGTTCTTCGAAAACTTTAGGTGGGAGACCTTTAGTCATGGGATCCGCAAGCATATCTTTAGTACTAATATACTCAATACAAAGATTATTTTCCTCAGCTCGTTCACGTACGGACAAATATTTTGTATCGAGATATAAACCAGCTCCAGTCGAACTGTTACTGTTCGAGAAACTAACGGCAGCTGAGTTATCACAGTAAAGCTTCAATGGTCTAGAAATGGAATTAACAATTTTGAGTCCAGTGATCAGATTTCTAAGCAACATTCCATGACAGGTTGCGTTGTAAACAACAATGTATTCTGCCATCATTGTGGCAGTTGTAGTTAAATGTTGTTTATCACTCTTCCATGAGATAGGTCCGCCTGCTAACATAAAGATGTAGCCCGAAGTAGATTTCTTGTCATCTTTGCATTTGGCAAAGTCAGAATCAGAATAACCTACCACTTCTAAGTGATCACTTCTTCTATAAGTCAGTTTATAGTCTTTCGTCCCTTGCAGATATCTAAGGACCTTCTTAGCTGCTTTCCAGTGATCTAGGCCAGGATTAGTCTGATAACGGCCTAGCATGCCAGCAATATAAGCGATATCTGGGCGAGTACAGACTTGAGCATACATCAGGCTCCCGACTACTGACGCATAAGGTATCTGGCTCATTTGCTCCTTTTCAACCTCTGTTGTCGGACACTGGAATGAACGAAAACATCTCCCTTAACTACTGGAGCGACGGAGGGTTTGCACTGTTGCATGTTGTAACGTGTAAGGACACGATCTATGTAAGTCTTTTGAGACAATCCTAAGATCCCTTTGTGTCTATCTCGGTGAATTTCGATGCCAATGACGTAAGAAGCATCTCCGAGATCCTTCATGTCGAAGTTATGCGAGAGTAACCGCTTCGACTCATGCAACATGTCTAAACTATTACTTGCCAATAGAATATCATCTACGTAGAGGACAAGTATAGTAAAGTTACTCCCACTCATTTTGAGGTAGGTGCATTGATCCACTTGATTCTTCATAAAACCTTGCCTCTTCATGACTTCATCAAACTTGAGGTACCATTGACGTGATGCTTGTTTTAACCCATAAATGGATTTCTTCAACTTACAGACTAGATGCTCCTGACCTTCAGGTTTAAAGCCTTCGGGTTGTTTCATGTAAACATCTTCGTCTAAGTCTCCGTTAAGGAAAGCAGTTTTGACGTCCATCTGATGCAGCTCTAAATCAAAATGAGCTACTAGGGCCATAACGATCCTTAATGAATCTTTACGAGAGACATGTGAAAACGTCTCTTGATAATCAATTCCCTCTTTCTGAGTGTAGCCCTTTGCAACCAATCTCGCTTTGTAGCGTTCAACGTTCCCATTCGGATCCAGTTTTGTTTTGAACACCCATTTACAACCTACAGGTTTGACACCGTTGGGTAATTCTACCAAATCCTAAACGTCATTTTTCTTCATGGACTCAAGCTCATCAATCATTGCTTTGTTCCATTCAGAAGACTGATCACTACTAATGGCTTCATTATAAGAGATAGGATCATTGAGCTTTCCAGCATCCATTTCAGTCAGGTAGGTAACATAATCATCCCAATTAGTAGGCCTTCTTTGCCTAGATGACCTCCTGAGTTGATTATCGGGTTCAGCGTTGTCTTGGTTTTGAGCGTTTGATGTGCCTTCGTTATGAGGTATGATGGGTTCTGATTGTGGAGATGGAGTTTGTGCAGTGGCTTCAGGTGCAGTTGCATGGGGTACAAGAAGAGTAAACGGAGTAATGGTAAGCGACGAGTCTCTCCCCCTGCGTCTTGTACTTCTTGCAATTCTTCGTAAGGGTTGGTACTGCTCCCACTGACCTTGAAATCCTCCAGGAACGCAGCACGCTTGGTTTCAACAATACGGGTGACATGGGAAGGACAATAGAAACGATAACCCTTTGAATGATCAGGATACCCGATAAAGAGGCAGGTAACTGTTTTAGGGTCAAGTTTCCTTAGGAAAGGATTATAGAGTTTTGCTTCAGCAATGCAGCCCCATACTTTCATATATTTAAGACTCGGTTTCCTTCCTGTCCAAAGTTCATAAGGAGTTTTAGGGACAGACTTAGAAGGAACTATATGAACAGCTGCTTTTAACGCTTCAGTCCAGAGGAATAATGGTAAATTAGTGTTGGCTAACATACTGCGCACCATGTTCATAAGGGTACGATTTCTTCGTTCAGCGACACCGTTCTGCTGAGGTGTACCAGGCATGGTGTATTGGTTCACAATCCCCTGGCCCTTACAAAACTCATAAAATGGACCAGGAGCTTGACCCACATCAGTATGTCTTCCATAATATTCACCGCCTCTGTCTGATCTCACAACTTTAATCTGACGATCTAATTGCTTTTCAACTTCAGCTTTATAATCTTTAAAAGTTGTAAGAGATTCAGACTTTTCCTTAATAAGATACAAGTACATGTAACGAGAATAATCATCAATGAAAGTGATAAATGAAGTATGTCCTGTGATGCCAGCGATTTGATAGGGACCACTAATGTAGTGTGAATGAGTTCTAATAAATTAGAGCTCCTAGTGGCACCTTTCTTATTCGCTGATGTCATTTTGCCTTTAAGACATTTGACACATGTTCCAAAATCTGTGAAATCGAGAGGAGGTAGGACTTCATCCTTTACGAGACGATTTAATCGTTCTCTTGAGATGTGGCCTAAACGTTGATGCCATAACATGGATGAAGTCTCTAAGTCTCGAATTTGTTTCATCTTTGTGAGTGATTCATTAATATTATATGACAACAAAGATTTGAAAAAATTATCATCTAGTTCTAATCTATAGAGACCACCATCCAGAATGCCAGTACCATAAACAACGGAATCATAGAGAATAGAGAGTTTGCGATGACCATGAGAAACCACAAAACCGTCCATGTCTAACTTTGGTCCTGATACAAGGTTCCGAGTTACCTCAGGAACATATAAGGTATCATAAAGTTTAATACATAAACCAGTTTTCAAAAATAATTGTAATGTTCCTATGGCCTTCACTTCTAATTCCCGATCATCCCCAACTTTAAGTGTTCTTTGGTTTCTTCCCAGCTTCCGGATTGAAAGGAATCCCTGAGTAGAGTTAGTTACATGAACCATAGAACCAGAATCAAACCACCAAGAATTAGCATGAACATTTAAATTAAAGGACTCAAGTATCATGAAAAAAATCGTTACCTTTCTTAGCCAGCCACTCCTTGAAGTCAGGGCATTCCTTTTGCTTATGTCCTGTTTTCTTACAAAACTTGCAATAGGGTTTGCCTAAGGATATCTTAGAGCTGGAAGGTGTACTTGTATTAGGATTTGGCTTTTGGACTTTGGAAGCATCCTTTCTTTGATGATTGTGCTTCCTCTTCTTAGAGTTGGAGGTTGTGAAGTTAGCAACATCAGTAGTGCGATCCATCTTCATACGCTCTTCCTCCTGTACGCACATAGCGACCAGCTCACTCATCGTCCATTTTTCCTTCTGAGTGTTGTAATTGATCTTGAATGCTTCATAGGACGAAGGAAGCGAAGTGATGATGAAGTGAACAAGAAAACCATCACTGATTTCCATCTCTAGCCCTTTCAGCTTATTGGCCATGTCATGCATCATCATAATGTGTTCGCGAATGCCGCTCCTCCCATCATACTTAGTCGTCACCAGCTTGAGGATTAGAGTGCTAGCGTGTGCTTTTGATGTTACCTTGAATTGAGCCTCCACAGAAGCCAGGTAGGTTTTAGCATCTTCAGAATCGGGAATGGCGCCTCTAATAGCATTGTGAATAGATTGCTTCATGAACATGAGAGACATGCGGTTACATCTAGTCCATTTTTCATGAACTATCTGATCAGCAGCAGTACTTTGAGTAGTAAGATCTATTGGCTTATTCTCTCTAAGAGCATAATCGAAGTCTAGCAATCCTAGAGTAAGCATGAGGGCATCCTTCCATTCAGCAAAATTATCACCAGTCAAAGGTGGAATCCCGCAATTGGGTGCTGATAGTGGAAATAAGATGAGCAAGTTATGATACTAAGAAAGAAGTCCTAATGTGATCTAAGGGCATGTTATACTAAGGCAGGCATAAATAATGACCATTTTAATTATGAAGCTGTGATAATGTCTATTACTAACATCAAAATAATAGACTTAGTTAAAAAATTCTACTTAAACGAAGACAAATCAGCTTTGGCCAGAAGTGTAATCATTTAAGTATGTGTGCAAAGTAATCGTGATAAATCAGCTTTGGCCAGAAATGAGGCAATCACTTTAGTTATGCACTTGTCAAGCATGCTAAACATAAATGAATTAAATCAGCTTTGGCCAGAATTAAGACATTTCACGTTTGTAATGCATACTCAACATAGCTTTTTATAATACTTGAACAATAAATAGATGTATTAAATCAGCTTTGGCCAGAATTAATACATCAGAAGCTCATTCAAGTTAAGCTATTTTGGTTTTGTAAAAGTTATCTGATTCTGATTAGTTAATTAAGTGTTAACAAAACCAAGTATTTAATAGCAAACCACCTGTTAGGTCTCGAGTGAGGTCTCGAGTCATTGTCTCGAGTTAGGTCTCGACTGATATGAGGTCTCGAGTCGCAACCTTAGTCTCGAGTTGTAGCCTTATGGTCTCGAGTCGCAATCTTATAGTCTCGAGTTATGACCTTATGGTCTCGAGTCGCAACCTTGGTCTCGAGTTGTATCTTTATGGTCTCGAGTCGCAACCTTATGGTATCGAGTTATGACCTTATGGTCTCGAGTCGAGACCCTTGTCTCGAGTTGTAAAGATTTGAGAGCCCTTATGATTTTGAGTCGAGACCTTGTGGTCTCGAGTCGAGATCTGATGGTCTCGAATCCCTGTTAACAGCTGTTTTGTGATGATAACTGAAAACTCGAAATTTTAGGGATTGTGGGATAGTGTTTCATGTTTTATTGCTGATCTAAATTATCAAAAGATTTCGAAAATAATAACTGCTTATCTCTTTAACAGTTTTCAAAAATTTTAATAGATAAAATTAAGATCAAAACAGTAAAAACACCCACTATTCTAAATTATATTCCAAAAGTTAATGAATTTTCGAGTTTTCTTAGAACAATATGATGAACCCTAAAAATATAAACATAATTCTGGAAATCCGAAACTTGAATTTTAATGGTTTTGTAATGGATTTCGTAACAACAAGTTTAACCCTTTATGATTTCGAGTTAAATATTTAAACATTCTTCCGAAAAACAGTGACTCCAGCACATGGTACTCGAAATCAGCCGAGACATTTAAAAGGCTTTAAAAATTCCGTTTTCCAGATTTTTGATCCCAGAATAATGGATACGAAAACAGAACTGATTTATCAACATATGCTCTGATACCACATGTTGATTAGTTCTGTTTAAATATGGAAAACATGTAAATAATACCTGTTACAGCAGACAGGCCAGCAGAGAATCCAGTCAGAGATGCAACCATCGAGTTCGACATACTTGTCAGGATGATCTGGTTCCTCCTTAGGGTGTAAGATTATGATGGTGATGAACCGAGACTAGGGAGAGAATCGGTTGGGAGAGAGAGCCGAGAATGATGTTACGAGGGTTGTGTGAATTGTGTAATTGTCTAACCCTTAAACTCTCTAATAATCTCCTTATATATACACCCAAGAGGAAACCTAATTAGTTAATAAGGGTAATATGGTCCATCAACAATTACCAACTAATTATTAATAGGTTATTAATATATTTTGATCTATATAATATAAATGATTATAATGGCTAAAAGATTAAATATTATATTAATAATATATTTAATCTCACAATTGCGACACGGAATGGTGAACTCGGAAACGGTTTAGCGACTCGAAACCTCTGACTCGAGAACAGGTGAAGATCAATGGAGGTTTCGAGTGATTTTCAAAGCTGATGTATGAAGGTGTAATGCTGATGTGAGTCGAGACCTCCTTGACTCGAGAACGTGGTTGCGATTTGAAGCCGAATCAACGATGAGTCGAGACCACTGAGATGAAGATGGCACTCGGAACCTGATGTAGATGATAAGTCGAGACCTCAGTGAAAATGAGTCGAGAGTGAGGAAGAAGATGACGACTCAGGACTGTTGGACTCGAGACCTCGAATGTGATATCCAAACTTCTGTTGCAATTAAAAATTGGAGTCGAGACCGTGAAAAGGTGACGGATGGTTGCGACTGTGGAGAAGATGTAACTCGAGACCGGCAACTCGTAGACCTGTTGTAAGGTGGTGACTCGAAACCATGCGATGACTCAAAACCAAAGGGAATTTTAATTTGAAACCAGAGAGCCAACCTTTTGTAAATTTGAATTTTTTTTAATATGTCCGAAAAAAATTGTGCTTTCCAAAACAAAACAATTTCCAAAACAAACAAGCTAACTTTCCTAAAAATTAGGATTTTTCCAAAATACAGAATTTTTAATCTTTTAAAGATAAGAAAAAAAATCCCTTTAACACAATTTCGAATGGATCAAGTAGCAAAATATGATGAATTTTCAAACAAAAATGAAGAACACGATGAAGAACGCGAAGAACACCAACCAAAAAATAACGAAAATCTTGAATATTTGATATCAAACCGAGCCTAGAAACAGGTTCTAATGACTCTGATACCACTTGTAAGTCCCCTAAACCGGATCTTTCAATGATATCAAATAACACCAAGTTTGTGCGGAATCCAAACTTGATGTGATTCAAGAATAAACACGAAAAATACGAAATACAAAGAACACAACGAATAACCTTTAAACACTTGCACACGATTCTATTACTATGAATTAGCAAAACCGTCTAGTACAAGTGCTCACGACTACCAGTCAATCGCCTCCCTCTCTAGAGAAATTGTAACAATGAGGTTCAAACCCTAAAACAAGTTAGAAACTTGTTTATATACATACCCAAACCCACTTCCCTACATGGGCTTCCCTTGGGCCTGCTTGGCCCACATGGCCTAAAGCTTGGCCCAAGTGACCTATAAAGGTCCAAAACCTAATACTAACTAACCCGGTAAGGCCCATTTCATAACCATAGCCCGTTGTATTAATTTGATGCGTCAGTCTCACACTTTAGGGCCTAACATTAACCTGTGGATGAAGTGCTCTATTTATAGCCGGAGTGGTGTAAAGGATGTGGGCTGATGGGCCTTGGGCCGGAAGACGACAATAGAATGGATATGCCTTTTGTCTCACTGGTGTCGACCGTTAGTGTCTTCTGGACGTTTCTTGATGCTGGCGCACCATGAGTGGAGCCACGTGTCACTGTTGTCGGTCTCTGTCATCAGCCAGTTAGTGGAGATCGTGGTGCAGATGTCTCTGCCCCGTGATTGGTGCCACGTGGGCGTCCTTGAGTACTTTTTGTCTCCTGCACGTCAGATGATCGTGGAGCACGATTGAGCAGAGCCTGGAGGATGTGGATTGGCTCTTTTCATCTGCCACTTGTACCTTAGTACTCTAAGACGTCTTTACGTCGCATCCTTGCGTGGCCCTTGTTGCACATGGGATTGGCCTGCGCGAGGTATAGGCGATTGGAGGCTTGACTCCAAGATGTTGTTGTTTAGCGCGAGGTTGTTAAGAGCTGTCCAGTCCGCGCGGGGTTGAGATTAAAGATGTAATTGATTAAGGAGTATGGTCCGGCGCGCGACTTGAAAGAAGATTTGCGCGGCTTTTTGGGACCATACCCCTTCAGTGCCTTATCGTACAAAACGTATAAAAGACATGAAGAAAAAAAACGCGGTGATATTTTCGTAGTTATTTGCTTGTAGGGTAATTATTAAAATTACTCTATAGATAATCTTGTAGGGTAATTTTGTAAAATGTGCATGTAGGGTAATTATCAAAATTATTCTACAAGTGTATCAAAATTACTCTACTAGATCAAAATTAGTTTACAAGATCATTTGTAGAGTAATTATGATACTCTTCAAAATTACCCTACAAAGATCAAAATTATCCTACAAGACAGTTTTACAAAATTACCTTACACGATCATTTGTAGAGTAATTTTGATAATTACGAAAATGTCACCGCATTTTTTCAGCAAAACCTTCAGTTCATACGTTTTGTATGTTGTATTTGATCTTTTAAGTATTACGACACATAACTATATACTTTACTTTCTTTTGTAAATAGTTTATTAAAAAGTTAGAGAATATACTTGGTTTTGAGAATATAATGTGACAGACAGACAACTGACTAAGCACGTTTGTGTTTGTAAATGCATTTATCATCTTGCATTGGTGATGGTCTAAGACTGTGTGTGGGGCACTGTGGGGTGCCACCTCAGCAAGGGCGGAGCGGAGCACCTGAATCCTCACATAAAACACCAACTTTAATAAACTATTTTGTTAAGTTGAAATGTTAATTTAAAATATAGAATAAAATTATTATAGCATTACAAGTTCAAAAGTATGCCTTTCAATTGCAAGGCGTTGTTTCTCATTTCTAATTCACTTAGGGGGATCCGCGACACCTGGATATGGGGTAGCGGGTACCCCTTACCCGCAGGCGCACACCGTGAAAGCTGGTGCACGAAGTGTATTTCTAAAATACTTTTCATGTTCAGACATGTTGTTGAGCCAAAGGTCTCCGTGAAAGCTGTCGAATTAAAAAGGACCATACCACACAAGATTTGACTATTTTGCTTTTATTTATTTAACAGCATAACATTAACCTGCTAACGCAATTAACCACACAACCAACACCCTAAACATAACATAACGGGTGGAATTTACATAAAAAGGAAAACAACAGTTCATTCTACGTTATTCTTTTATTGTTGTTGGCCTCGCGTCAACCTAGCATTCACACCACCCTACATGTCTCATCTACCTCTTCGCAGCGTTTCTGACAAAGAAATTCTAACTCCCAACATTCAAAGGTGCCCCAATCTACCTCGCAGCAATACGCTGTTTTACGGAGATTATTTTGTCTTGTTAGTTGTTTTGTCTCCTTGATATCACCTCTGCTTCCTACAAACAGATTTGTATATGTTTTATGCATGCTACTCAGGGCTAAAACCCCTTTTTCAGCACAACCTAAGGCCATGTAGCCCTATAAGGCCCATAAGAGGGGTTATGTGACAAGTGACAAAATATGTAAGAGAGAGTGGTTATATAACTTGAGTGTGTAATGCAACTATACGAGCATATGACCCGCATAATCCCATACGACCGACCAAAAACGGTTATACGACCCACATTATCCCATACGACCCTGTATACGAGCCGTCAATGTGTAAAAAAATAGACTTTTGGTGTGCCAGATTAGCCGGAGCATTGTAATAATAATAATTTTACCAGAATGATGATCTCCTTTCTTCTCAGAGACGATCCAACTACCCTCAAAGAAGAACTTGTCGTACAATATCTACAAAAATAAAATAAAATAAAAGAAATGAGCTACTGATTCACACACACATGCATCAAATTACTTCACTTACAGCAGCAGTAGCAGCATCAGAAGAAGCGTAAATCTGTGAAACCAAACAACCAATGATCAGAAGAAAACAACAAAACTGCAAAGAACGCATCTTCCTTCTCACTTAAATTATCAAAATTCAAGTCGATTTGTTAGAGAAGAAGATCTTGTGAGTCCATATATATAATATAGAGACCAGAGTCATCCGGATAGGAGTTGTATCGAGCCAGCTAGTTAGCATTTGACACTTGTAGGAAATCACAAAAGTTGTCAGTACCATTTGAGGATAATGTTTTGGGTTGAATTAATTAGAAAATCACGCAAGTTCCAGTTCTAGTATTCACGTTTTCTATTTTGAAACAACGTCGTATTAATTATTGAGACACTTTGAAAATTAAATCGACACCACCGATACGTATCGTATAGGCCTATAAGATGCGTATTAGGCAGGGGCGGACCTACCTCTTTGGTAGGGGTAACCCCCGCTACCCCTTGGTCGGAAAAAATTTGGAAAAATTAGTGTAAATTTTGGAAAAATTTGACGTTTTTTCGATTTCGTTACGGCTTATTTATAACACGTTACCCCTTGATCGGAATCCTAGATCCGCCACTGGTATTAGGTTAAATCTAATTTTCAAGGTCAGTCAAAGATTAACACTGTCTCCTCATGCGGACTAATACGCATCGTATAGATGATCCGTATTAGTAATAGATTGTCTATCAAACCTGGCAGATAGAGTTCACATACGATCCATATTATAGTATGAGATTGTTTTCTGTCACTCAACAGTGACATAAAGTGATTGATGAAAGAACATTGCGTCAGCCCTATACGGGTTGTATAGGGCTACACGACCTGTATTGGCCTTTATAAACGAGGAAGGAAGACAAATACGATTCATATTCGATTTGTCTTCTGTGAATTTGTATTCGTATATTCTTTATATTTGCTAAACGATGACGATGAGCTGATAGAGTCGGCAGGTGGTGGGTGATGCCACCAAGGACGATGACGATGACGCCGATGGTGACCACGCTCACCCACCACCTCCGCCACCGCTACTTGGATCGCCACCGCAGCCGCAGCCACATGGGGTGCCTCAGTACCCCAGCACGTTCTGTACGACCAACTCCATCCAGCTGTGACACTTGCGTTACAACACGTTTTTTAGCATTTCACACTTGTAGGAAATCATAACAGTCGTCGGTACGATTTGGAGATAATGTTTTGGGTTAAATTAATTAGAAAATCACACAAGTTACAATTCTAATATATTCACGTTTTCTATCTATACCTACCTACCTTTGTTAATTTGAAATATTACATTTTGCCACAAACCAAAAAACGAATTGTTAACTTTTTAAAAAGTATTAAGAAAATTAATATAGCACTACATATGCAAGTTCAAAAGTATGTATTTCCAAGTGCAAGGCGTTGTTTCCCATTTCTACTTCTTACTTCCTTATTTTCAGTCAGTTTTAGCATTTTTTTCCTAATATTTTACTAATTTACTCACTTGTGTTTCCTTAGTACATTTTACTTTTTAATGTTTTAGATTCCTTGTGAAGTGTTGTATATTTCTAGTATACTCTCCATGTTCAGTCATGGTATTGGAGCCGGAGGTCTCTTGAAAAGTGTAATGAACCATACTATAAGATTTGACTATTTTTTTCAGATATTTAATAGTATAACTACATTAACACACTAAACATAACGGGTGGAATTAGCTTGCATTAAAGATAATAACACCTACTCGACTTAATCAAAACAACACGTACACGGGCTTAAACAACTCATGCTAGTCTCAACGTGGGCTAAAGCCCATTATTAAAACTGACCCAAAACCAAAAGACCTATTACAGATAAAACAACAGTTTATTCTACGTTACTCTTTTATTGTTGTTGGCATCTCGCCAACCTAGCATAGTAGCATTCATTCCTCCTTACACCAATTGTCGCAGTGCATATTACACATAAAGTCTGTCTTCCAACACGTTTCAGCGCCCCAATCTTCATAGCAGCAATACGTTTGTGCAAGAATATCACCACTATTTTGTCTTGTTAGTTGTTTTGTTTCCTTGATATCACTTCTGCTTCCTATAAACAAACAAAGAACTAGTATCAATTCTCATAACATATAATGTTTGCATGTATATTTGTTTTATGCTAAGACCGTCCGTAATGGGCGTCTTCTCCGGCGTCTCCCCCCCCCCCCAAACACGCCCGAACATGCCCGTCCCCCACCCCCATGGCGTTTTCCGGCGTGATTTAACCAAACCCCCCCCCCCCCGGGCGTGCTTTAAAACACGCTCAAATGTCCCTCTCTTCAAAGTGTTTGGCCAATGAGTTTTTTCCATGTCAAATACAATTAATTTAAATTAAAAAAAACAAGAAAACAATAATTGAGTAATCATTGATGGGGCATTATCCCACTACGCCCATTTGTGAAAAACGCCCATAATGCCCCTTTGCTGACTGGGATGACACATGTTGCACAATGCCGGGGGGCATTATTCATGTGTAGCAGTACACATGGTCTCATAATTGTTAAAGAATTAATGCATGCTACTTGTGCTATTAATAAACCCCTTTTTGTCTGTATTGACACCATGTATACTGTGATATACGACCCGTATAATCTTATGTGACCAACAAAAAAAAGGTATACCTATACGACCGACAAAAGATGGGTATTTGACCCGCATAATCCCATGCGACCGACAAAAAAACGGGTATCGTATACACAACGGATAAAAAACAAGTATACGACCTGTATGGGCGTGTACAGCCAACAAAAAAATTCCCTGACGGGAATACTAATCCCATACGTGTCGAATGCCCGTCAGAGTGTCAAAATAGACTTTGGTGTGCAGGATTAGGCGGAGCCTTATAGTAACAATAATTTTACCAGAATGATCTCCCTTCTCAGACACGATTTGACTCCCCTCAAAGAAGAACTTGTCGTACAAAATCTACAAAAATAAAAGAAATGAGCTACAGATTCACACACATGCATCAAATTACTTCACTTACAGCAGCGTAGGAAGATGCATAAATCTGTGAAACCAAACAACCAATGATGAGAAGAAAACAACAAAACTGCAAAGAACGCATTTTCCTTAATTATCAAAAATCTAGTGGATTTGTTGAGTTAGAGAAGAAGTTTTTGAGTCCATATATAGATAGATCCGGAGAGGAGTTGTGTTGAGCCAGCCAATTAGCATTTGACACGTAGGATGTTAGTAAATAACAAATGTTACACTTTCGATATTCACGTTATCTATCTATATGTACCTCCTTATCAGTTTGTCCACATGGCATTGTCTTCCTATGCCAAAACTAGATTTTTTAGATTTCTTTGACATGCTGTTATCCATCAAATGGTTCAATCATTTTTTTAACGTGATGAAAGACCCCATGTTGTTGGGTATCAATTAAGAAAGAACACGAAATCTGATAGGAACAGTAGAAAGAAACAGTATAATTGCAGTGGTTTTTTATACTGGTTTCATACGAGGTATGCCCACCATGAAGTGTGTTTTTATCTTCCATACATTTTACTTTGAGTAAATTACAAAAATCGTCCTTTATGTATGTCACTTATTGCAAACTGTGTCCTTTGTCTTCAATAATTACAGAAAACGTACTCGATGTTTGCAAACCATTGCAAATTATGTCCTTTAGCCCTAACTCAGTTATTTTTTTGTGGTTAAATCTGACCAAATGGACCCTACATGAGGGTATTTTGGTCATTTTATTCTCATGTGGGGTCCAGTTGGTCAGATTTAACCATAAAAATTAACTAAGTTAGGGCTAAAGGGCATAACTTGCAAAGGTTTGCAAACATCGAGTACGTTTTCTGTAATTATTGTAGATAAATGACACAGTTTGCAATACGTGACATACATAAAGGTAGGGATGAGCAAATACCGATCCCGTCCCGATACCGATAATCCCGATCCCGAAATTTCATGAATACTTGATACCGATACCGAAACATGTCGGTTCGGTACGGTATCGGTATTTTGAGGGTAAAAGTTGGTATTTTACCGATACCGAAAAAACCAAAATGTGGATACCGTTTACGATACCGAAACATGTCGGGATCGGGATTATCGGTATCGGGATCGGGATGGGATCGGTATTTTATACCATTTGCTCATGCCTACATAAAGGACGATTTTTGTAATTTACTCTTTTACTTTTTGCTAGATAGTTCTCAAAGGTCATATGACGCATAGGCTTGTAAACGAATCCAACGTTCAGTGAACCGTTCGGCATGAATTTCGTTCATGTTCGTTTATTTAATAAATGAAACGAACATGAGCAAATTTTATTTGTTCATTTAATAAATGAACAAACATGAACAATGTCCCGTTTGTTCATTTACGTTCATGAACGATCGTTTATGTTCGTTTATGTTTGTTCATTTACATTCGTTTATATTCATTCATTTACGTTCGTTTATGTCCGTTCATTTGAATTCGTTCGTTCGTGTTCGTTATATCCGTTTGTTTATGTTTATCTTTTAAATTTAGTTATTACTAATTAAATTTAAAAATCTACTTAATTTTCTTTATCATCCAATAACTAACTTTGAATTTCCGGTTTCAAAACTTTCTTTTATATGGTATTAATATATTTGATTTATATTTTCCAATTTAAAAGTAATATTTTCCATCATATGAAATATGAATTAAGGTTTACCTATATTTAGGTTCTTCTTCTCCTCTACTAATGCTACACAATTCAAGGTCTTGGTTAATTATGCTGGTTATGATTTGTTACGTTCTTTTATGTTCAATTATGTGTGTTTGTGTGCGTTTATGTTCGTGAACCGTTCGTTTATACTTTTAGCGAACGAACATAAACGAACATGAACATATTCATTTTCTTAACGAACGAACACGAACAAGATAATCCGTTCATTTAGATGTCCGTGTCCGATCGTTTGTTTGTGTAGGTCCGGATACGGATCGTCGGACAACGATGATTTCTTGTTTCGGGTGCCGAAACGAGTGCGGAATCCCTGTTACGACACAAACCAAGCGAGAGATAAAGACAACACAAAGATCCAACGTTTAACGGTGGTGTATTGATTCAACAGAGTTTCGTTACAGAAAGATATTACAATAAAACACAAATGAAACTCTCTGTTCTCTCTCTCTCTTGTGCTCTATTCTGTCTTCTGTCTTCAGTGCATATATATAGGCTGCAGGTCGATGAAGGACCCGCAGCGACGAAAGACCTCGATGAAATACATGCAGCCGACGAAAGACATCAGTACACAAAGAACCTCGACGAAAGACCAATGCCCACGAAAAATCAGTTTTTCGTCATGTAACAGGTCAGTTTTTCGTCATACATGAGCGGCTGGGTTTTTCGTCATATTACTGGACAGTTCTTCGTCAGACATAAACATGACGAACCTTCAGTCTTGTGGAGTCTTCATCATATGAGGAGTTCGTCACATGGAGGGCAATGACGAACCCTTGAGTGTTCGTCCAATGGAGTAGACTTCGTCACATGATAGATGAAAGACTAGGCCCAATCAAAGATGATCTTCAAGGCCCAATAGATATTAAATCACGTATGCATATTCAATTCTTCCAATAGTTGCATGCATTTGGTCATTTCGTCAAACTACATGACATCATCATGGTGATGTCATGGTGATGTGTCGGCGGGAAATGGTTCACGGCTATTCGTGCTTCGCGTGTCGAACTCTGGGAGAACGACGGAGGAATGTCGCAATGTCGGACTTGAGTCGTACCTAACCGAGTCGAACCGAACCGAGTCGCGTCCACATAAAGTGTATCAACAAACTCCCCCTTGGACGCTACTCGCGATGGTTCGTCTTCCCTGTCTTCCATGTCGAAGGATCTTCAAAGTCTTCACGTGTCGTAAGGAGAAAGTGTATCAACAAACTCCCCCTTTTATTTAGGAAGTGTGTTAACAAACTCCCCCTTAAAATAATAAACTCTCCCTTGAGTTATGCTCGTGAATATTTTGATCTTCAATTCTTTAGATCCTTGAGGTGTTGATGATAGGTCAGCGGCAACTTGATCATCTTTATCTTTTGAGTGCCTCCACGTCGTGTCTTCATTCCAAAGCTTGTTATCGAACACGTTCTCTTCACTTTTAACTGGTTCGAATGCAACATCTGCACACACAACAGAGCTAAACACGTAATGAGAAAAACCGCTTGGAATATAGTCAAATTAATCAAACGACACATATGAGACCAACTCTCAGTCAAACACCGACCGACAACAGTTTGAAAGTTTAAAAATTGATCAATTTTAATCCTTTAACTTTCAAAACTTGTTAACTTCGACCCTTTATGAAGATGCAATTGTTTTCCGGCTTACAATCAGGATTTTGGGTAGGATAGACTTGAGTTCCAACATCGGTCAATCAAAAAGAAATTAGAAATAAAATCTTTTTGGCTTTTATAAAGTTTATATTAAAACACACCTAAATTCTTTTTGGTATTTTTCACTTTTCAAATGTAAAGACGGAAAGCAATAAATAAAAATAAACAACGATGCAGAAACTAAGAAATGTAAATAAATATTTACAAACAATCTTTTTGCGAGTTTCGAGGGTAAGAGAATCATATCAGTGTACGGTCACACCAAAACGCTCTTGTTGTTCTATTAATTAACATTTTAATAAGCATCCTATAACGATTATCGGTATTGTTGTCCACACAAGCTCAACTTATCAGACGTAATCATGTGACATGGGATACATTAAGGTATGATTTATACTTACTGACCGGTGTTCATCCACACACGACACATTCCCGTATCATGGTATGCACGAGAGCTCATCTTACCGGTGAGTATACCGCTTATCATCTGTTTGAACGTATAAAAGATGTGAGATACTCACTTATTTTTTGATTGAAACAAGCCCTATGTGATAGAATCACTTATTGATGAGGAACTTGATTTTCAAATGCATGAGGGCACAGTAGCAAGTCCGTGAACAGGTTAGTACCATCATACAGCAAAGAGACGAACTTGACTCCCGGATAAATGTGATATATTATCACTTATTTTGTTTGGACATGAGATTGTTGATCACTTATTGAGGTCGAATGCAATATGTACACGTATGTATAGTATCATGGAAGATCTAGACTTCGTCTCCGTTATTTTTCGGTGAAGATACAACCATGATACCCAGATGATAAGACAGCACAAAGACCGAATATCTCAGAACCTTGACAATCAATCAAACGAAATTTCAGTACCAAGACCATATGCCAATGAATGGTTCCCACCTGGTCTTCAGTCGATTTAAGTTTATATCACCCTGCACACTTTAAAATGATTGTGAGCCTACCGATACATCTTATATAGGGCTGCTTATAGCTTTTCCATTTTAAGTTTAAAGAGGTTTTGACAGACCACTGATGTACTATCATTTTCTCTTTTTCTCTCCAGGAAACTCATTTTTGTTTTTCTATTGTTTTTGTGTTTTGAAATTTTTCGATGTTTTTGAATTTTCAAATTTTGGATTTACTCCACCTAAAATCAACAAACTATGATAAATCTTAAAAACACAAAGGTATTTACAAAAACGATTTCTCGATGTCGGTTAACTCATGTTTTACCACAATGCCGTTTACCAAAATTAATTTTAATCAGAAATGATTTATCGAATTTTGGGAAAATGAGTTGGCACGCTGGTAATCGGTGTGGACCGTGGCAACATTGACGAGTTTAATATTGAAACAATCACGTGTGAGGTGATATTTGAGATCAACGTGTCTGGTCAAAGAGTGATGTACGAGATGACAATAATTCATAAAGCAAATTAAACATCGACAAGTATAGGAGAGATTAGAAATTCAAAATCGTATCCTGCAACTGCTTCATGCATTGCCAGGAATCTGAGCGCTCTCCTAAACTGGGTATCCACCCGGTGTGGACTGCAAAGTCGATTTTGCAGCTACTTCAGTTAACTAAGAAATCTCTTCACAACAACAAGATCAGAAACCTCCAGGTCCGGATGGTCTTCCACATTGCACCAGCGAAGGTCTTTGTCTTTCTCTTTGAGAAGTAGTGTGTGGTTGTTCAATCCAAGCCAAGGCATCCGCACACCCGATTGGTTTGTTCAACAAACACATTTTCTTCAATTACACCGCGAAGAAATGTACACTGCACGTTCATCTTGTTGATTTTGAACTTTAGACGTGCTGCGGGTGCGTACATTTTGATTGAATCTATCCTGGGGACCCGATCAAAGCCTTTAACAATCAAACTTTGGTATGATTTTTATTTTGTCGAAGCTTTCAATTTATTTCATCATCATTCTATCATCTGACATCTTTGTCTTCTTTCTTTTTCTCTCTCCATCAAAGGCAACAACTCCTAGATATGACAATGTGTTGGAGCCTTAGGTCGCCGATCTTGTGCATGGACGCTCCACTATCAACAATCCTATGACTATCAATAGTTCCTCCTGGAACATCCTGCACACTCATTCAGAGATTAGTTGGAGAGGGGGACCCAAGCCTTCATAGACTTGGGTCGTCCGTCATCGAGGATTGTGACTTCGATTTCCTGATGATTCGGAATAGTTTGAGCTCCCCCCTGAAAGAGTTACCGTTTTTGGTTTCCAAATTTGTTTCAGTTTTTCATTTTTAACATCTAATTTAACAGACTGTGTTTGGACAACCTCTGGTTTTAACGCCTTTTCAACTTCTTTTCGTTGTTTCTTTTTATGTTTCATTTCTCGTTGTTTAACAAAATGAGGGTCCTGTTTTGGTGAACCAGTTCTTTTATGGTAATTGTTACCACGGGGGGCATCAACTTTTGCCTTTCCCGTGGTGAGATATGGACAGTTCTTGACAATGTGTCCATACTCACAGCATTCAAAACATGATCTCCGCTTAACAAACCTCGGAGTATCATATCTGTAAGAGCTTGATGATGAACTTCATGATATTGAGGTACTTGGTCCTACATCACAACCGTTTGTGTGTTGTGTATAGTTGTTTTAACTGTTTCTTTTCAAAATTTTAACTTGTTTAACAAAATCCGTGTTGGATTTGTTTTCGAAAGTTTCAATTTTATCAGTCCCTCTTGATTTCACGAAGGTTACCTTCTGAACCTTTTTCTTGTAACGAGCTCCCTTTGTTTCCACCCTCGGTTGTGAAACCTTAGGTTTTTGAGCTCGTTGTTCCTTTTGTTTACCTTTAAAAGTGATAGGTTGTTGCTTTGTCGGTAATCTTTGATTTCCAAATTGTCTTCTAACTTCAGCTTTTGGAATAGGATCACACTGAGTTACAGAAACTCTCGGGATCGCTTTTCCCAAAAACTTACTGGTAGTATCTTCAAACACTTTATCAATCAAAGATTGATTGACGTTTTTGATTGGAAAATCTTTGTCTGAGTATATTTTACTATCACCGACTAAAGTGTACAACACGTTATCACTTTTAACAGTAGACATTGTTTCCTTGATGGTATCTATCTGTTGTTTAACAGTTGAGTGCACAAAAGGAGTAGAAGGATCGCACAGAATATGATTCTCAATAGGAATTTCTACTCCTTTCATCTTATCAAGTGATTTATCCTGATCACTCACATCTGATTCATCATCAGACGAATCATAGTCCTCAATAATTGGAGCACTTTGTTTCGTCGATGTTGAAATTTCTGTCTCTTCAGATGAGGTACTCGAGGAACTGTCTGATTTGAACCCTAATCCTGTAGTAACTTCCTCATAATCAAGAGGCACACTTGGTTCAAAACGAGGCATTTTCTCTTCATCGGGCATTTTAGTATAGTTGTGTCTCAAAGGAGGCGGACACGACTTATGCCCAACGCCTTTGTTGTTCCCTTTCAGCTGTTGAGCGTCTATAATGTGATCAAGCACATATCGGGAGTTAGAATAACTCTCCAATTTGAGCTTGATTGCATCATGCTCGCATTTTGCCACGGCTAGCTCTTTTTTTGTTTCCTCAATGATATTAATGTAGTTATTAATACCAATTTGTTTGTTGAAAACCGTTTTTGTCAATTCGGAAACACTTTTCTTTAAAGTTTCGATTACTGATTTGAAATCCTTTTCATTTTGAGCTAAAGCCATGTTTGCCTCTTTGCATTTACACAGCTCAATAACCAAACTCTGATTGTGACTATGAATCGTTTCAGATTCATGCTTTAATTTAGCACATTCATGTTTCGTATCAGCACAATCACTACATATGCTAGGAGTTTCAGATTTTACCTGACTTGTAGAAGCTGCGACATTATCCGTAGTGTCATTCTGGCAAGAGAAAGATCCATCTTCAGATAAGAACTTCTCCATGTCATTCGATGCAACAACAGCTTTCTTGATCAAGTCAGATTTTTGACATTTCATCTCCTTGGCATCATTCGACAAACTATCAGCTTCAGAGTCCATTCCCTATTTCACATCCGATTCTGAACTGTAATCACTCACACCTGATCCATCTTCATCAGTACTGTCACGCCCACTATATCCTGAACTGTCATCATTCCCTGAAGATTCACCATCGCTGACATTCTTGATGATTTCGGCATAAAACGCAGTTCCTCCTTGATCTCCACCTCCACATTGTACAGACCAGTCACACCCTTCATCAGTTTGATTTAAGTTGGACGTGGATGTACTTGTTTGATTTCCAAAAGGATTTAGGTTGCCTTTTTGAGGTTGGGCTTGAGGTGTAACAAATAGAGGTTGAAGTGAAGTAGACGTTGATTTAATACGGAAGTAGTCACTTGTAGTGAATATGGGTTGAGGTGCCGTTGTTGGAATATCGAAGTAGGTACTTGGATCTAATCGGGGTTGAGGAGTAGTAACCTGTGGTTTAGGAAACCAGGCACTTGGATCGAAAACCTGAGGAGCTGACTGGGAAAGATGTTTGAATTCAACATTGGATTGTTGTTTGCGAATAATTACTCGAAAAACCAAATAAAACCAGTTTGATATGATTGTAAACCTTCTGTGAAAACTTGTAATTGTGAAAAATGTTGGTCCACGAAAAATAATAAATGTTTCGTCCTAATTCTTTTGTGAGGCCCAAATATAACAAATGACCACTAGCCCAATGAGTTTAGACTTAAGCCCACGAATAATGATATAAGCCCACTAACAATTTGACTGTTCGTTGGCAAAGTTTGTAGAAAGCCCAAAGTTTGTAGAAGATAAATTTTAATAATGGCCCAAAGTTTGTAAGAAGCCCAATTGTTCACTACGAAGACTTAATGGTCTAAAAGGATTGTTTGCAAAATTTTCAATACTGGCCCAATGAACTGTCACGACCCCCGACCCCATCCTGGCCGGAATCGGTGCCGTGAGCAGTCCAGTGGTACCGGTGATTATTTTGAAAAACATTGCAGCGGAAATTTCATCAGGACCGTGAGTTAGGAAAAATATCAGAGTTTAGAAACACCGGATTTTATTTAAATGGATGGAATAAATTCCAAGTTTTACAAAGGTAGCTTTTAATAAAAACAATATTTCTTAATTTGAAAATAAGCCACTTCTTGAAGTCCTTCAGTGTCGGATCCAATCCTTACTCCAATCTATTGTAATTACCTGAAACGCGTTTTAAAAAGATTTTGTCAGCGGGAAATACTGAGTGAATTATTCATTTTACTGAAAACGACACATTTGTTATAATTCACAGTGTTAAGATCTTTTACAATGTTTCTGATATCAACCAATCTACCCACAGTACTTTACCACTCGACCCATTGGCCCATACGTCCAATGGTGTCTGTGATTATGGTCATATCACCCAATGGCTGCCCCAATGGTGAAGATTATCAAGTAATGTATACAATACCCCACATACCGGCTGTAATTTGGTGATTCCATAAACTTAATCACTGTAAGTTATAATTATGAAAATAATTTAGAGTATTGTAAAACAGTTAACAGCTCACAAACTGTGAGAAAAGAGTTTATAAAAGAAGAATAACTCACAAACTACGAGAAAAGAATTTACAGAAGAGGAATAACTCACAAACGGTGAGAAAAGTTTATAAAAGAAGAATAACTCACAAACTGCGAGAAAAGAATTTACAGAAGAGGAATAACTCACAAACGGTGAGAAAAGTTTATAAAAGAAGAATAACTCACATTGCAAATTTAGTACTGACAGAATATGATTTTATCCTTGTTTAACCTAATTTCATAATAAAGCACACAAAACAGGATTAGTGATCAATACAGCAGTTACGATAACTTCCGAGATCAATTTCTCACAATGAATGACCAAGTGCAATACTTCAACTCATTTATCAAAATGACAAACGACAAAGTATAGTACTTCAACTCATTTATCGAATTATCGACAAACGACAAAGTACAATGCTTCAACTCATTTATCGGATTACCGACAAACGACAAAGCATAGCCCAATGTGGGCGGCACTTAGACATTCTTTGAATGTATTGATTCCGGAAACTGAATCGTAATAGCGATCGAGTAATTACCCTGTTCCGCGGCAGCGATTCGATATTAGTGTGTGTTTGGTAGTAATTTAAGCATAACTCAACGTATATTGTGAGTTTTTTCGTCGTTCAAATGCCAAATTTCAAGTCCCAGACTCCTCTATTTATACACGAAATTTGACCCTGTCACGTAGCGCGAGGGGTACCCTTACAGGCGTCGCGCTACGCGAGTGGTAACCTATGTTCATAGGGTAGCTACGTGTGTAACTAGGCTTGCTGTGTTGACAGTTTCTAAATTTTCGAATTTTACAGATAGTTATGAGGATAATCGTAACTAGGGTTTTGCCCCCCCCCCCCCCCCCCTGAGTTTTAGGGGCCCTGATCCTGATTCTGATTGTTCTGGAAATTTTAGGGTTAGTGCAGAATTTCTTGGGTTTCTTAATTAGGGTTTCCTTAATAGCTAATTACCATCCTAATTATGGATTTTAGTGACAGTTGTTACATTCTCCCCACCTTAAGAAAAATCTCGTCCTCGGGATTTGAACTATGATATTTTCTTGGGGTTATGTTTCTTTTTTTTTAATTAAGAGGAATAATGTAGCGTGGAATGGAATCAAAAGATATTTTAAGGGGTATGAGCATTTTTAAAAATAAAAATGATTTATAGAAACAATTGGATTTAATATTCATAATGAACTTACTTTAATCAATTGAGGGAGATTCCGATTCGATAAATATCTATTTGTGAATGGGAGTATGGAAAATGATTTGTTAATGATTATCCGAAAATCAGTATTGTTTACTTAAATGGTAATGGACAACAGGATTTAGTGTATTGTAATCTGAGTACATAATTGTACCAAGAAAATGACGAATCAAATGAATGACTCATGAATAGGGTTTAACACAGGCTACAACTCTATTCGGATGCTACATAGCGTTTGTAATGATTTGAAAGAATTCAATAATGATGACCGAATAAATTCACTGTTTTCGAAATTGTGAGTTTCAAGGAAGCGAATCTAGATATTTCAAAAGATGAAATGTTCAAACGAATGAGATGAAATGGTATAGTTTTTTTTTCAAGGTGATTGGGTTTAAGCCAAAAGATATATGATCTATAGATTCTTAAAATGAATGTGAAGAATTTTTTTGGAATTAGTAAAATTCTTTGTCAGAAGAAAACTTACCTTGATTGGTACCTAAGGAAGACTTAAGATTGACCAGTTAAAAATGAAATGAAACCATGAAAATGATTCGGCAAATATTGAATTATGATATGAGAAAATCAATGTGTTGCGATGGGTGATTTGTAAGAATACATGAAAAGACAATAAAGTTAGAGTATTTTTGTTTTAATACACAATTGTATTCAAATGATTTTAATCAAAATGTTTGATTTAAAGATAGGTGATATTTTGGTTTACTAAATACCTTTTCTTTTTATGTTATCATAAAGTAGAATAATAAATAAATATAGATAGGTTTAAAATATCAAAACCCGTAATGATAATAATAATATATGTTTTATAAATAGGTTTACCCAATATCGTAGAACTCATGATTATTATTTTTAAAATCAAGTATGTTTACTATAAGATTAGGGTATCATGAAAGTAGAATAATAAATGTTTATTTTAATATCGAGCATACTTAAATATTGGCTTGCGTAAATGATATTTGATATTTTAATATGTACATATTATAAAGGAATATTTCTATAAGTATTTAATAGTTGTGAAATATTAACCAAAAATTTATTTATAACATGTCTTGTTTATGAATATTTAGGCGATTATTTAGATAATTTTATTCGTCTCTTTATTTGTTTTATGAAAATATGTTTTCTCTTTACAGTACGAAGTATATATATATATTTCTATAAAAATATTTATATATATAATTGAAATTTACTAAATAAGTATGATGACTTAATTTATATTAAATAGTTATTATCATTGTTGGATATTGGTTAGTATTGCCTTGTTTAAGCATAGGTGATCAGTCCATGCCTAACTAAGGCTATGTTATCCAATACCTGTCTTGATAATATCCTTAACACCTAAAATAATATTAATACCTACTATTATTAATATTTTATTACAAATATTCACTAAAAATAAATAATTTAAACGAGATTAGCGAAATTTCAAATGTTGAAAAATGTCACCACAAGGTGATCGTAATCAAAGAAATGATTTGATGAATTCGAAGACTAAACAAGCATGTTATGGTTCAAGAGAATTGAAGTGCTTGTCGGGACTATTTTGAATATGATGGCTTCAATCCATCATATGGGACTTTGAATTGAATACATGATGCGAGCAAGTTCAAACAATTGAACTTGGTGTAAATAAAACGAGTTCATGTATAAGAAATTTTGGGATATGTTTACAACAAAAACCATGTATGCTAAAGGAAATTGAGTTTTTCAAGAAACTTATTGACTCAATATCAAAGAGTCAACGTTTTGCAATAAACGTGGTTTATAAATGCAAAGATCAAGTATAGTGATATGATATTTTGAACTTTTGATAAAAATAATAAATTGGAATGAAGCCCTCCAGTGGTCTTTATAAATCAAACGAACCACATGCGCAACAAACAGTGCATGTGTAAAGTGTGGATTTACCAAGAAATGAAATAGATCAATATTTGCTACTATGAAAGAAATCCTCATGGTATGATGACTATTAGAGGAAGTAAAAACACGAAAGTCAATTCTTTATAGGCAGAAGTCAGAATTGCAACGAAAGAAATATAAGAGCTTTATCTGGAATTTCGTGTGATAACTTATTTGTTTAATGACATTATCAGAGAATGTCGAATGAAGTGAAATGAAATAGGGAATGTGCAAAACTATATGACTTCTTTTGTAGTACTAATAATTATGACTCAGGTTAAACTATGTACAGATGTTTGTGAAATGTTGTTCCAACGTACCTCAGCGAGATTTTGATTGTTTGTAAGATCATGTGGCAAAATACCGCTTTTTGATTAGTAGTACTTTTACCGACGGAATTAATATTGGTGTCATCGTGCCTAATTTATATTTTTCAAAGGTCTTGCCTTGGAAGTTGTGTGTGATAAACTTTGACGTCTGTGGACGTATAATTTTAAGTTTCATGTGTTTTCTTGTGCATTAGCACAACTTGACATGCTTCTTACTTGCGTTCATAATTTATGGCGTTAATAATTTATGGTAACGTATTGGTAATTCTTATATTTTTGATGGTGTCCCAACTTAATGGGTTTCCATTTATTATTGTTGCTCGAGTTACGAGGTAGATGATCAAACAAAATAATGTTTGATATCGATATAGGTAAGAGATTCTTGATAAAGGAATCTAAATTTATTATTGACACATATACTTGTGCTTTATCCCTAATTATCAATTGTTATGGCTTTTGAAATTTCTTATAGATATACATATCTATATAATCATATATTTCACATGCTGTAATATACATACCCTTTATAAGGTTAATGTATTTAACAGATTCTTATTTCCAAAAACAAGTCTGATATCAGGCCATGATACTTATTTAGGGAAATCTTGTCACTTGTTTGACATTTTATATATACCCCATCTTACCCGGTTCGCGCCGGAGAGGTAACCTCAGTATATCCGGACAAGCTGGAGAGTCTGCTACTCTATACCCAGTTTTGCCGGAGAAAATTTTCTATTTCCCATAAATAGTATCTTTTCAAGATTTTAAAAGTGCCTCTTTTATTAGGACTTTTATCCAGAATCAAAGAAATTTGTATTCCCATAACATATCTTATTCTAGACCAAATAATATCAATAAGCAAGAATAAATAGCAATTAAGTGCTATTGCCTGCTAACCGTCATTCTTATGACATACCAGTATTCATTACATTATACTTATATAAGTAATTTACCTTAAAGTTTATTTTAAGGCAAAATTCTTAAGTTCAAGTCTAAATATCACTCAGAATGTTATCAGATAATTTTTAAGTTTCTAACTTTCCGTTTAAGCTTAGGTATTATTTATAACACCTATTTGCGTAAACAAGTGGCTTAGCTTATACTAAGGCATCTTTTCTTATGTGTAAGTCTAAATGCTATCAGATGTGCTACCAGTTAAGTTAATAGCAATCTCCTAACTCTTTTATTTAAGCTTAAGTATTGTTATCACAACACTTTATAGGCTTAAAGTAGTGGCTTAGCTCTGATACCACCTTCTGTCACGACCCCCGACCCCATCCTGGCCGGAATCGGTGCCGTGAGCAGTCCAGTGGTACCGGTGATTATTTTGAAAAACATTGCAGCGGAAATTTCATCAGGACCGTGAGTTAGGAAAAATATCAGAGTTTAGAAACACCGGATTTTATTTAAATGGATGGAATAAATTCCAAGTTTTACAAAGGTAGCTTTTAATAAAAACAATATTTCTTAATTTGAAAATAAGCCACTTCTTGAAGTCCTTCAGTGTCGGATCCAATCCTTACTCCAATCTATTGTAAATACCTGAAACGCGTTTTAAAAAGATTTTGTCAGCGGGAAATACTGAGTGAATTATTCATTTTACTGAAAACGACACATTTGTTATAATTCACAGTGTTAAGATCTTTTACAATGTTTCTGATATCAACCAATCTACCCACAGTACTTTACCACTCGACCCATTGGCCCATACGTCCAATGGTGTCTGTGATTATGGTCATATCACCCAATGGCTGCCCCAATGGTGAAGATTATCAAGTAATGTATATAATACCCCACATACCGGCTGTAATTTGGTGATTCCATAAACTTAATCACTGTAAGTTATAATTATGAAAATAATTTGGAGTATTGTAAAACAGTTAACAGCTCACAAACTGTGAGAAAAGAGTTTATAAAAGAAGAATAACTCACAAACTACGAGAAAAGAATTTACAGAAGAGGAATAACTCACAAACGGTGAGAAAAGTTTATAAAAGAAGAATAACTCACAAACTGCGAGAAAAGAATTTACAGAAGAGGAATAACTCACAAACGGTGAGAAAAGTTTATAAAAGAAGAATAACTCACATTGCAAATTTAGTACTGACAGAATATGATTTTATCCTTGTTTAACCTAATTTCATAATAAAGCACACAAAACAGGATTAGTGATCAATACAGCAGTTACGATAACTTCCGAGATCAATTTCTCACAATGAATGACCAAGTACAATACTTCAACTCATTTATCAAAATGACAAACGACAAAGTATAGTACTTCAACTCATTTATCGAATTATCGACAAACGACAAAGTACAATGCTTCAACTCATTTATCGGATTACCGACAAACGACAAAGCATAGCCCAATGTGGGCGGCACTTAGACATTCTTTGAATGTATTGATTCCGGAAACTGAATCGTAATAGCGATCGAGTAATTACCCTGTTCCGCGACAGCGATTCGATATTAGTGTGTGTTTGGTAGTAATTTAAGCATAACTCAACGTATATTGTGAGTTTTTTCGTCGTTCAAATGCCAAATTTCAAGTCCCAGACTCCTCTATTTATACACGAAATTTGACCCTGTCGCGTAGCGCGAGGGGTACCCTTACAGGCGTCGCGCTACGCGAGTGGTAACCTATGTTCATAGGGTAGCTACGTGTGTAACTAGGCTTGCTGTGTTGACAGTTTCTAAATTTTCGAATTTTACAGATAGTTATGAGGATAATCGTAACTAGGGTTTTGCCCCCCCTGAGTTTTAGGGGCCCTGATCCTGATTCTGATTGTTCTGGAAATTTTAGGGTTAGTGCAGAATTTCTTGGGTTTCTTAATTAGGGTTTCCTTAATAGCTAATTACCATCCTAATTATGGATTTTAGTGACAGTTGTTACATGAACAATGCAAGTCCACGAACAGTTGAATGTTCCTTGAAATTGGAAATTGTGCAAGGTAGGTAAAAATAAAAATATTTTAAATACCTTATCCTGACACAACAACAGTTGGTAAGCCAACTTTGTCAAGGAGCCATGCTTTGAACCTTTTGTCCATCATATCCTTACCTAAAGTCCTCAAGTTTCAACAGGAAATATCACCAGTACATCATTTGAGAAACCAATAATTCAAACAAACATATAATAATCATAGACTTCAACAACTCAAACAATGAAAACCCAGAAAGTTATGAAGAAATCTATGAACTCGATAAACTGTATGAATTTTCCGGTGCCGAAAAAATTGCCGAACACAAATTTTGACGTAGAAACTCAAAACAACTTGTACTTTAATGATCTCCAGCCTTTTTTAAACAACTTTTAAGCAAAACAACGCCAAAAACAAACGATTTTCGAGTTTAAATCCAAATTTTTTATGAAACAAGAACTGGGTTCTTGAAGTTTATCCAAGAAGAACTCAAAACCCACTCGAAAATCACACCGAAAAATCGGTTTTCAACAAGAAATCGAGCCTTACGCTTTGATACCACTTGTAGGTCCCGATACAGATTGTCGAACAACGATGATTTCTTGTTTCGGGTGCCGAAACGAGGGCAGAATCCCCGTTACGACACAAACCGAGCGAGAGATAAAGACAACACAAAGATTCAACGTTTAACGGTTGTGTATTGATTCAACAGAGTTTCGTTACAGAAAGATATTACAATAAAACACAAATGAAACTCTCTGTTCTCTCTCTCTTGTGCTCTATTCTGTCTTCTATCTTCAGTGCATACATATAGGTTGCAGGTCGACGAAGGACCTGCAGCGACGAAAGACCTCGACGAAATACATGCAACCGACGAAAGACATCAGTCCACAAAGAACCTCGACGAAAGACCAATGCCCACGAAAAATCAGTTTTTCGTAATGTAACAGGTCAGTTTTTCGTCATACATGAGCGGCTGGGTTTTTCGTCATATTACTAGACAGTTCTTCGTCAGACATAAACGTGACGAACCTTCAGTCTTGTGGAGTCTTCATCATATGAGGAGTTCGTCACATGGAGGGCAATGACAAACCCTTAAGTGTTCGTCCAATGGAGTAGACTTCGTCACATGATAGATGAAAGACTAGGCCCAATCAAAGATGATCTTCAAGGCCCAATATGTATTAAATCACGTATGCAGATTCAATTCTTCCAATAGTTGCATGCATTTGGTCATTTGGTCAAACTACATGACATCATCATGGTGATGTCATGGTGATGTGTCGGTGGGAGATGGTTCACGGCTATTCGTGCTTCGCGTGTCGAACTCTAGGGCGCACGACGGAGGAATGTCGCAACATCGAACTTGAGCCGGACCTAACCGAGTCGAACCGAACCGAGTCGCGTCCACATAAAGTGTATCAACAGTTTGGTTAAAGGTAAATGAACGAACATGAACATGCCTCGTTCGTATTCGTTCAGTTCATTTACAAGCCTAATGACGCAACCGCTTTACCAACACACGCTTATTAATTTAAAAAAATAACCAAAATAGTGGGACCCATTTAAAAAAACAAAATTTATTAGTAAAAATTTGTGGCCCCATCTGACAAACCTAAACCATACCAATCTTCTTTGTTCATCATGTCGTTTACTACCCTGCTGCCACCGGCACCTAACACCTGCACCTACATAGATTTCGGCTAGCCATCTCCAGCAAGCACCTTTATTTCACCACCAAAATGGAACGAAGCCACCACTTAAGCACCACCTAGATTTGTGCATGGTTCGTTTTACAACCGCGCAACACCCAAAAGCATCGTCTATTTGGTTTCGCAAGCGTTTATTTTAACTTTCGAGTGGTCGCTTTGATAAAATTGACAACTGGAGCGAATGCTTTGGTTTATGGTTTATACCGAGAGCTAGTTTTAAATAAAAAATTGGACCGGACGGTAAAGTTTGGCTATTAGATTTTGAGTAAATTACAAAAATCGTCCTTTATATATGTCATTTATTGCAAACTGTGTCCCTTATCTTTAATAATTACAGAAAACGTACTCGATGTTTGCAAACCCTTGCAAGTTATGTCCTTTAGCCCTAACTCGGTTAACTTTTTTTGGTTAAATCTGACCAAATAGACTCCACATAAGAACATTTTGGTCATTTTACTCTCATATGGGGTCCATTTAGTCAGATTTAACCATAAAAATACCCTCATGTGGGGTCCATTTGGTCAGATTTAACCACAAAAATTAACTGGGTTAGGGCTAAAGGACATAAGTTGCAAGGGTTTGTAAACATCGAGTACATTTTCTGTAATTGTTGAAGATAAAAGACACAGTTTGCAATAAGTGACATACATAATGGACGATTTTTTTAATTTACTCTTAGATTTTTTAGATATATAGTTTTTTTAACTGCAAATGTTATCAATAATCCTTAAATATTTCTTTTGTCTAGGTTTTGAACCTGGGATCTTGTCTTTAGTAATTTTTTTTAACGACATTTTTTTTAATCAATGTTATCTTTGAAACCTGAACCTAATACCTCTTCCTCCCAAACCTAGGTGTTTAAAGGTTTTGTGTTTGTAAGACTACCTGTAGTGGGGCGCTATATGGCCCCAAAAGCCACCCATAGCGCCCAATGGTGCTTGGAATACCACGACGAAGGGCGTTATGGGGCCAAAAAGGGGGGGGGGGCTATCTCCTTTGCGGTGTGATGGAGGAACTTTTCAAAGGTTTGACCACTCATAAATAGTTAGTGTTTTTTAATTAGTTAATAAAAATGAAAATTAATATTTAGGTAATGATGGGTAGGTGTTTTATGACTACGGACTCTAATGATATAACGCCCCATAAAGGCCTTGTGTGACGTGTCACGACACGTGTCGCATAACGCCCACAAAGGGGTTTTGTTGATGCAGATTTTGTGTCCGATGCTTGTCGAATAGATTAGTTATTATTTTACGCTGAATTTGTAATAGTTAGTGAAACGGTCTATCGAACGTGTATAGACCCGCTCGTTTGAAGTGGTCAAACGAGAGGGTTATTCGGTTGACCGTGTGTGTTTGCTAGACAAGTTATGGTTGCTTATGTTGGTGTCGAAGGATAGGGCATCGAAGGATTGTTGATATCCTTCGATGAGCTCGAAAGATATCCATCGAAGGTTGAAGATGGACCTCGAAGGATATGGTATCCTTCGAGGTATGTGTGTATCTTTCGAAAGCTGGATGGTCGACAGATGATCTATCGACCAGTCAGTGTTATCCTTCGACTGTGCAACCTGTGTTAGGTATAAATACCAACACCTTGTCTTGTAAAACACAAGAGTGAGAGCACAAGTGTGTGCTAGAGAGTGATAGGAGGTTTGAGTCCTCACCGGGAGAAATCACCACTTGATTTCTCCCTGGATGTATACTTCTTTGGTATTAGTTCGGTTTCCATGTAATCGGGCCGACTTGTAATGTTTCCTACCGGATTAATACAAAAGTTGTTTGTTTATCATCTCTTTATCTCTTCCATCTATGAACATGAACATGAAAATCACGGATTGGATCCCGAAACACGGACCTACAATTGGTATCAGAGCCATGGTGCCCGATTTAGTAAAACTAACCGTTTACTAAGTCACATGTGCTCTAGATCTGTGATTTTTATGGGTTTTTGTTCAAGATGTAAAAATGGTGAAAATGAGAAAAACTCAGATCTGAACCCGAATATTCAGATCTGTGATAAAACGAGTGTTGGGTTTTATGTTTTTCTCCTAAATCTTCAAGTTTTCTTCATCAAAATTCGTGTACAAACGTTTTCATTGAATCTGCAAGTTTACCCAGATGTCTGTGTTCATGATGTTCTTCACATCTTCATAGTTTGAAGGATGTGAAGAACTTTGAAAGATCAGGTTGCTTTTTCGAAAGATCAGTCCTTTAGTCGAAGGGTCATCCTTCATTGATTCGAAGGATCATTCTTTGTTTCGAAGGGTCAAGTTCCTTTTGAAAAATCAGTTCTGATATGACAGCAGCTGATGTGTGTCAGATCCAGATCTGACATGTGCCAGAAAAGTCAACTTCACAACCTTCGAAAGATTATTCTTTTCTCGAAGGATTATCTCACAACCTCGAAGGATCAAATCTGTTCGAAAGACTGATCTCTGAATCATCTTTCGAGACCGAAAGATCTGTGCTCGAAACCTCCAACAACTTCGAAAGATCTGTGTTGGTTGATGTGCACCTCCAAGTGACCGAATCAGTCTCTTTTGTTGGGCACGTGTCGGCTCAAAACACAGCCATCTCCACCGCCCACAAGAAAATAATTGTTTATTTTCATTGACTTTTGACCACCGCCCAAGTGACTGCCATGTGTTGTTGGTGATTGCCATGTGTTGTTGTGTGTTGTTAGTGACTGCCTTTTGTTGATTGGGAACCGCCCAAGACACCCAATAAGCTTTGGTTGTTGTTGTATTCACAAACAAGGCATCGCCGCCAACAAGAAATTAAATAGTTTCATTTATGCAGCCCATTTAACCAATATTTGATTGGTTGTTGGATTCAAGACACAGCCACCGCCCAAGAAATTAAAAAAAAAAATAATAAAATATGGTGTTGACTTTTGAGAAAAGATAAGGTCGGCTGGTGAGGTGTAAACGGGAATGGGTTTGTGGCGCTCCGTGCTTCGCGTGTCGAACTCTGGGGCGCACGACTGAGGAATGTCGTGACGTCGGGCTTGAGCCGCACCTAACCGTGTCAAAACCGAGTCGAACCGAGCCGAGTCGCGTCCACACAAGGTGTATCAAAGTGAAAATCTAGCGCCTAAAGTTATTTTTTGCTAGATTTTTCTATTGGGCCCATTTGGTGTGAAATTTTGGGCAAATATCAAAAAAAAAAAAAAAAAAAAAAAAAATCGGTTTTTGATGCAGAGTGGGGTCGGGTGTTCGCGAAGATGATTTGAACCGCGATTCTAAATGTGAACGTCAAAATTCGTATGAATTTGGGAGCGCGCGGGGTGATGCAGCATGATGAAAACAGAAGATGATGAAAACTTGATGTTTGAAAATTGTGGGGTAGTCACGGTTACCGATGCAATGGCAAAAATGGTAACGCGACTATTATGGGCCAAAAACAACACGGTATGTTCGCTTCCGCACATCAGTATTTATGATTGTTACCGGTTATTCGGAAATGTTCGAAAGAATTTTGTTTATTGTCATATTCTCGCATTTGAAGACGAACGTATGAACCTGGAACGTCTATACCGATCCTAACGAGTTCACAAAGTCTTTGGAGGGATACAAGTCGGATCCTACGGGGTACTAGGCGAAATTTCTTTATCAACTAGAATATGCAACGAAGAAATCTTTTTGTTTATTGTCATATTCTCGCATTTGGTAACGAATGAATGAACCTAGAATGTCAATACCGGTCCTAACGAGTTCACAAATTCTTTGGAGGGATACAATTCAGATCCTACGGGGTACCAGGGGACGTTCTTATTCAACTAGATTATGCAAAGAAGAAAGTCATGTTCGTGAATTTTCGGAACCGAGAACATTCAATGAAGATTGATGACAGTTCCGCTCAGTGGAGGGAATTGGTGAACATTTGACGACAGTTTCTTTGAAGTGGAAAGAATCTGTTAAGGTTTGGAGATTTTACCAAAGAAATGGGGGGATAAAAATTTTCATTTGTTCAATTTCTTCGGTAAATTTCTAAACGCAATCACAGGTGGTAGAGTTTGTGATTTTTCTGGTGATACAAGCGGTTCGGAGTGGAATGTTTTGCACAGACACATATTTGAGGATTTTAATTAATTCTCCAGCCAGCGTGAAGGGTTTTGCACGGAAACATACAGGTATCTAAAGTCGACAGTTGTTTCAAAGCGCTGTTTACTGAAGACCTGGGGGAATCTTTATAGAAGTTGATAGTTCAAGGCTGAAGACCTGCAGGATTCGGTTTTGGGTTTGATATTTCTTTGGGATTTTACAGGGATCTGGGGGTAACTCAATTCGTTGAGTTTGCAAACGATGTACTTGGTCAAGCTGACTTCCTGAGTACTGATGCTGAAGATTCGTAGTGCATTACGTGGTCGACTTCACAAAGGCGAGACAATGAGATCTGGATGTAGTTCAACTAAGCGTGCATACCGATTATCATCTTACCAGTGATAATCGGTATACTCACTGGTAAGATGAACTCTCGTGCATACCTTGATACGGGAATGTGTCGTGATGTGGATGAACACCGGTCGGTAAGTATAAATCATACATTAACGTATCCTCTAAACATGATTACATCTGATAAGTTGAGCTTAAGTGGACAACAATACCAATAATTGTTATAGGATGCTTATCTTAATGTTAACTAACTAAACAACAAGAGTGTTTTGGCATGACCGTACACTGATATGATTCTCTTACCCTCGAAACTCGCAAAAAGAATGTTTGTATATATTTATTTATTTACTGCTTAACTTTTATTGTTTTTCTTTTAAACAGTTTCGTCGTTTGGTGCATATCAGCACGACATTAGCGGTGATGTCGTTTGATAACACTCAAAGGATTTTAAATTGTTGTCTTTTAATTTCAAAAATACCAAAAAGATTTTAGGCTTGTTTTAATATAAACTTTATAAAAGCCAAAAAGATTTTATTTCTGCTTTATTTTCGATCGTACGATGTTGGAGCTCAAGTCTTCGTTACCTGAAACTTGACTGAAAACCGAACTGACTAAATCTTCATAAACGGTCGAAATTTGCATGTTTTGAAAGTTAAAAACTAAAATTGACAAATTTTATTAAACTTTCAAACTGTCGGACGGTGTTTGATTATGACATGGTCATTCGTGTGTCATTTGTTTATACTATATTCCAAGCAATTGTTCTCATTACGCGTTTAGATTTCTTGCATGTGCAGATTCTAAAGGCTAGGAGAACATGGTCGTTGACGAGCTTTGGAATGAAGACACGAAGGCACTCAATGAATGAAGATGATCGAGTTGCCGCTGGCCATCATCAACACCACAAGGATCTCACTTCATAAAGATAAAGTCTTTTCACGAGCATAACTCAAGGGGGAGCTTATGTTAAGGGGGAGTTTGTCAACACACTTCCTACATGATACGGGTAGTTTGTTGATACACTCTCTACTTTCAAGACGTGAAGACTTTGAAGATCCTCCGACATTGAAGACATGATAGGACATCAGAGTCTTGAAGACTTGAAGACCAAAGACCGTCGAAGTTCAAGACGAGTCTACACTTTTAGAAGAACAAGACAAAGATTAGAGATCAAAGACAAAGCTACAGCCAAGGGGGAGTTTGTTGGTGCACTTGTGTCTGTACTTTGTCTGTATTGGGTCTGTATGTAAACGATGTCCTTAGTAGTCTGTAAGTTGACCAAGTCAACCATCCTCCGGTTTGACTTGGACAACATTTGAAAGATGTTCTGATCGAAGGATAGCCTCGAAGGATACACCTGATCCTTCGAGGTGATCGAAAGATATGGTTCGACCATGGTTCGACCATTAGACCTCGAAGGATGATCCTTCGAGGTCCATGCTGATCTTTCGTGTAACATGTGGTCGACAGATGATCCTTCGGACCATCTGTCGAATCCTTCGAGCAGACCTGCTGAGCTGGGTATATATACCCATGCATGTGTTGAGTGTGAGTTAGTTCTGGAGTTCTGAAGTTCTGCCATTTTCACACACCCGAGAGATAGAAGCTTAGAGAGCATTCTGCCCAGAACTCACTCACACACTTAGAGAGTTTATAGAACACTTCTGTAAACATTGAGCTTGTAACCGAAACCCTCATTGCATTAATACGACTAGTGTTAATCGGTGAATCTTTGTGTGTTTGTTTCTCTACTTGCTACTAACTCGGTTTGCTTGCTAGCTTGGATTCCGCACTCGCTAGTAGGTTTGTATAACAAGGTTTAGGTTCGTAATCCTCCGCGAAACAGGGACCTACAGGTTTTATGACTACGGATGGCCTAATAAACCACCACCGCATTGGTATTATACACATATTGTCCTATATATTAAAAATTGTATGTTTTGAACAATAGTCCTATATATTAAAAATTCAATGTTTTGATAGAAAAGTAGAAAAAGTTATAATGATATATATGGTTTTTTTTTAATAGTTTTTTTGTTTATCTTTTTTACTTTTTAAGTTAGATAAGTTTTTGTCAACCGGTACTGGTATCGGAAATACCAGTACGGTTATTGGTACATAAAAATCGACACCAGCCTGGTACAGTAAACACCAAAAATCGGCATCGAATTAATTTTGAAAATCATTTAGATCAGGAAATTCAGTACTGCCACCCGGTACCATTTGCTCATCCCTGATCATGGGTGTCGTATGGGTGTCGTACGAACAACAACGGTATCGTGCAACTTTTTTTGTTGATTTTCTTCAACTTTTAATGATTTCTTTTTTTAGTTTCAGGGGTAGGGATGAGCTCCGTGTCAACCAATATCGAATCAGTACTGGTACCGAAAATACCAATTACGGTACCTGTATATGAAGGTAAAAAACGGTAGCGAACCGGTACCAGGAACGACAAAAGTCGTACTGAATTGGTACTTAAGATCTTTCGGTTCGGGAAATTCGGTACCGGTACCCAGTATCATTTACTCAAATCTGACCACAGGTTTCATACGAACAACATTATTACCATACAACTTTTTTGGTTGATTTTCTTTTGGTTATCTTTTAGTGTTTTATTCTATAATTTCTTTTTATTCTTGTCAGCGTTTCCGTGTGCAATGCGCTCGTAGGGATTTCAAAACACATGTAAACACAGACTAAACAAAAAAAGACGTTCGCTGCAACGCCGGGATAGTAAAAACTAGTTAGTTTAATGCAAAGTAAAATTCGGCCAAGATATTAAGGCTTGAAGAGATATGAGTTATTGGGCTTAATTGAAAAGTAACATGGGCTAACAAAGCCTAACTTCCTAAATGGATCATAGTATCTCCTTTCTCGAATGTAATCGACTTTCCACAGCGGTCGGAGAAATCGACATGCCACTAGTAAGTTTCTTCCTATCTGATAAATGTTAGTAAACATAACAATAACCTTAAGTTTTAGTTTCTGTTATTCAAAATCGGCATACCACTATACCAGTTATCCACACATGATCATGAGTTACTGGTTATTGTTATTGAAATACATTCAGTTTAGGGTTTGTTTTGGTTATAAGTTCGGTTCCATTTTGATTTTAAGTTTGAGTTTTGACACATTATTATTTCCGATTGTTTGTATTGACAAATCTTTCCTAAATTCTTTATAACTTTTTTTTTTTCCGGTTGTTTGTTTAGGATTCCAGATTATAAGTTGGGTTATTGTATTGACAACCTCTTTTTTTTTCCTTATAGTAATTCCATCAAATTTAGAAATTAATGGTTTAGAAGCTGAAAGTAAACTACTTGTATCTTGAGTGTTTAGTTTGTCCTATATCTTAACTGATGCACACAATCAAATTGCAGCTTCTGGATCCAGAAGAGAAGATATGATGCCGGTGGTTTAGCAACGGAAAGGAACCGACATATGTTCGAATTCTTATTTCCGCAAAGATAGAGTTGGGAGAGAATGGATTCCAGGCATGGTAAAGTTAGATTGAAAGTAGAAGTTGATAGACTAAGCAACTTGCCAAATGATCTTATCCATAAAATCCTCTCTTTTATTGACGTTAAATATGCGATCCGAACAAGTGCTTTGTCATCCAGATGGAGGTATATCTGGACTTCAATGCCCTGTCTTAATTTCTCAAGTGAGGGTTTCCATTCGTTGCCCGAGTTCTCCAAATTTGTTACACGTGTTCTGTCTACCCGAAACAATAAAACAGAAGTGCGTTATGTCAAGCTGGCTTTTTGTGGAAAGGATAGCGAGGCATTTGTCAAAAGAATTTTGAAATATTCATTTTCCCACAATGTCCAACAGCTGGACGTTACTTGCTTGCCTGGAAAGAAGGGGTATCATGAGGATTTATGCGAATCTCCTCTTTCTGTCTTTAGTTCTCAGTCTCTCAAAAATCTCACGATGTCTGGGTATGGTTACAGACATTTCATTATGATCCCACCTACTTGGTACTTACCTGCTTTAACAACATTGAATCTCCTTTGTGTCGCAATGAATTATGATGATATTACTGACAAGAGTGCTGGTCTTTTATCCAATTGCGCGAACTTGAAGAATCTCACCTTAAACAATTGCAGAATTCCGGGGGGTCGATCGAAGGATCTCCATCTATGCCATCTTGGACTATCTAATCTAACACTTGAAAATGGTGGTTATAATGCTGTCTATGTGGATACACCTCAACTTAAGAAATTCACTATAATAAATTGGCCAGGGATAAGTTTGGTTTCCGCACCCAACCTTGCCTCTTTGCGTTATAAAGATGATACAAATAATTATTTTGGTAATCCTTTGAAGGTTTCTTCCGACCTTCTTCATTTGGAAAAGGTGGATATATGTATTCAATGTTCCCATGAATGTAAGTATTATGCTCAATTCGTCTGCTTCAACAACTCCGTAGTGTCAAATTTCTTACACTTAACTTGGAACTTCTCAAGGTATGCTGGTATTGGTCCTTGGTGTTTATCATATGGGTCTAACAAATATTTTCAATGTAAACAACACAAATATTCTTATGATTGCAAAAATAAATTGAAAAAGTTACATTAAGATTACATAAATGTATTCCACTTTTGTATACATAACTTTTTTGGCATTATTTGCAGCTTCTATCTTCATCAGTGGAACTAATCTCAGATCAACCATCTCCATTTACCGACTTAAAGAGTTTAAAGATTTATCCAGCTGATCTTACCAAGCCAGAAGTAACCATGTCTACTGAAGTCAAAAACTTTTTGCTAGATAGTTCTCATGGTGCTACCTTTACACTGGTTTCATATGAGGTATGCACATCATGACGTGCGTTTATTTCTAGATGCTTCATGCTTATTTTATTATCCATGGAAACTATGCAGGAGGTTAGAGCTGTTAGGAATGTTGCATCAGCAGAAAACCTTATGAGAAAGTTGCAGTTGCTACTAGATAAGTGGACAGAAAATAGTGAAATAAATACGACTGACATGGAGCAGGACAAGGCACCAATGGAAAGCCAAACGGCAACAATGCATGAGCAAGTGGAAGTTGAGAACGAAAGGGCATTTCCGGACACGAAAATCAAATGGCATGTTGGGGAAAGAATGACACATATCGAGAGCTATTGGGAAGGTCTGAATGAGCAGTATGAGAAAGGGTATGAAAATACTGGTCACACAATTTCAATGTTGCGGGAGATTAAAGTAATACTGACAAAGTTGCCTGCATCACATCGAGATAAGTTGGAAGGAAGGTTTTCTGGTTTGTGTGTAGAGGCTGAGGCAATCATGGATAATGTGATGGATCGTATGAAGATCAAATGCGGTAAGACGCCACACTGTTCAAATGTCTCCTTTTATGAACTTGTCACATCACCACAACGATCTTCTTGACAAGTAAGCTGGGATGCTCACGCCTATATTTCTTGTGTTTAGGAACTTGACTAATCAAGGATATGCTTATTTTTTTGCGTGTAATATCTCTAATCAAGGATATGCTTATTTTTTGCGTGTAATATCTCTACTTGTGATTGATGACGTGGGTGCCTGGAAGCCAGTGGCGGATCTAGAAGAAAAATTCAGGGGTATCCCAATTTTATCTACAATACATTCTAAAACGTAAATAAAAAACACGATAATAAATAAAGTTGAACAATTACCTAATAAATTTCTCCTATTTGGGTTTCTAAAGCTTGAAATCGAGCTATTACATCCCTATCTCTTACATTATCAATTGTTTCTCTTTCGATCGCACAAACTTTATCTGTGTCACCATTTTCTTGGAATTTTTTTTTTTTTGAAAAAAGTTGCTAATAAAACCCAACGTTGTTCAGAATGTGGTTTCATTTTCCAAGTTTCAAATCCCCTAATTTGAGAAGAAACAAAAGTAAAAAATAATCAACTACATATTAACAACTAAAATTAGGGTCCATTTTGTACTAGGCAAATACAATTTGCTAATACATTCTAAAATCAAAAGTGATTAAGTGAAAAAGATATAAAAAATCATAAAGAATACATTTGCACACAAATTACAAAGAATACCTTCATGACTGAAGAAGTTGATAAACTCTAGTTTCCAGTTAACAGAGAGAGATCTCTGATTAAATTCACAGTCGAGGGGCTACGGCAATGTATGTCGGCTGTTGAGCCTGTATGGATAAATTACAAAGAATACCTTCATGACTGAAGAAGTTGATAAACTCTATGTATCCAGAAGGCGAAACCTGCCCAATTTGCTGTAAAGCCTGTATGGATAAATACGGGGAGCATGCTGTTCATTGTAAGGAGCTCCCTGGTTTCAAATATCGGCATGACTGGGTGAGGGATGTTTTGGGGGACATCTTGAGGAGAGCGGGGATTTCTGCCAAGAAGGAGGCCCTTGTGAATTTCCTTACAGACCCCATGGAAGGGAGATCTACATTGAGACCAGCGGATCTGCTCGTCTTTGGCTGGGCGGGAGGGAAACATGCTTGTGTGGATCTCACAGGAGTCTCCCCCTTAGCTGGTTTAAGGGAAAGCGGGTTTGTAGCAGGACAAGCTATAAGGAAAGCGGAATCAAAAAAGGTGGATAAACACGCTAAAGCATGTGCTGATAACCAACATGCATTTGTCCCCTTCGATACCTTTGGCTCCCTAGCTCCAGAAGCTATCCACAGCAGTTGCTCATCAACAGGGGGCAGGGCTTTGTCTTTAATAGGCTAGGGTTTGCTTTTCAGAAAGGGGTAGCGGCGCAGCTTGTTGCTCGCTTACCTGCGATATTGATGTAAAGTGCACTTAGTCTTTTTGATAAAAAAATGAAAAGTAAAAATAAAAAAAAATTAGCTTTTCAAACCATTTACCAATATCAAAGGCCAGCTCATATTTTCACTTTTCTTTTTAATCTTTCAGTTAAATCCTTATATTCCCAATGCAAAAACCCTCCGTCTTTCTTTCTTCTTTCTTTTACTTCATCATAGTTTATAACCTGCAACATGTACCTTCTCTTCTTCTTTCTTTACTTCATCATAATTTATAACTTGTAACAAACAATCACAAGCCTTTAAGGATATCCCAAACATAAAACAACATAGGTATTCAATACATAAAACAATGGAGAAACTTCTTTTTTTTTCTCTTCATCAAGAAAGTTGAGGGGTAGCCCGGGCAACCCCTCCCCTCCATATAGATCCGCCCATGCTGGAAGCTCCCACTCCGCTAGACATAACAGAATTAGCATGGCATGGTTTAAGCAAAATATGTGTTTTCGGTACCGGTACCCACTTTTGGGGATTTTCGGTACCGGTTCTTTCGGTACCGATACCGGTTCGGTACCGGACAGTACCGAGCTCATCCCTACTGTCTTTTACTATAGCACCGTAAACAAACATAGGAAGTGTTGGTTATTTATATACAAAAAATATGTTTGATAAATGATTGTTTATAAACAACTGATTTGTTGATACATGATATGTGGACGCGACTCGACTTGACGCGACTCGGCTTTGCAACGACATTCCTCCGTCGTGTGCAAGAAGACTTCAAGCGGGCCAAGAGAACAAAAAGAACTTGTCATAGTTCTTTGGGCTGCAAACTGATCGGCGAAACAATACTTGGGCTGAATTCAAAGTCGGCGAAACATATCTTGGGCCATCACTGTTTGGGCCTAAGCCCAACTCGACGAAACAAGAACATTGTCGACGAAACAAGCCTGTTTCGTCGACTTCAATTCTGTTTCATCGCTTGCATATGTGTTTCGTCGAGGTTTGTTCCATTTCGTCGATATCTGTTCCGTTTCGTGGTGCTGTTGCTATATATAGTCTGAAGACAGAAGAAACACTCGAGAGAACACATAACAAAGAACACACACACACGAGAGAACTGAGAGTTTACAGAGCATATTTGTAAACATTGAGCTGTAACAGATTTTCATAGTATTAATACAGAGGTGTTAATCGTTGAAATCTCGTGTCCATATTATCATTGTCGTGTTCTATCTCGGTTTGCTATCTCGGTTGGATTCCGCACAACCGGGGTGGTTTGTATACAAGGATTAGGCGACTAGATCCTCCCCTAGCCGGACCTACAAGTGGTATCAGAGCCTTGGCTCTTCTCCTTGTTAAAACCGAGGTGTTCTTGGTTGTTTTCGGGTTTGAAAAGTTACACTTTCTGGAAAAACAGTTTAAATGGACTAAATCTTGTTTGTTTTGCTTTGTGTTTTGTTAAAAACCGTGTTAAGTTCATGTTCACATGTTAGTTATTGGTTTTTATTAAACATTTTTAGCAAAATCGTGTTTTCAGAAAGTTTCGGTTCACCGGAAAAGTGATTGTGTTCTTCACATATGCATATCATCTTCAAGTGTTCTTCAAAGTTTTACACTTTTTAATCTTTGGAAATCATTTGTGAGAGTTGTTTGTGTGTTGGAAAGAGTTATTTGATTAAAATATTATAAGCCATACCTGTTTGGTGAAAGCAGGATGTCTTGAGCCGAAAGTAGGGTCTGTGTGTGTCAGGATAAGGTCAAGTTGAAAAGTTTACCAACCACTGACACCTTTTTCGACGAAACAGACTTTCAACGAAACAAGTTCCATTTCGCTAAAAGTCATCCTCGACGAAACAGGAAGTGGGCCTGTTCTTCGACGAAACAAAAGCCTGTTTCATCACATAGTGGGCCTCTGTTTCGCCGATCTTACTTGGGCCTGGGTTTGTTTCGTCATCTTATTAAGGGTCTGAGTTTCGTCAAGTATTAATTTTTATAAGCCTGTTTCGTCGTTAAGGAGTTGGGCTTTGTTCGTCATATTGGGCTCTTGTAAAAGATTAATCGGTTTCGCCGACTTGAAAGCCCAACAAGGACTTTTCTCTGTTTCGTCAAGCCTTTTGTTTCGTCGACCCATATAATTAATTTTCTTGTTTTGCCGAACAAGTATATTGGGCCCCTTTTTTCAAAAGATTAATCTGTTTCGTCGACTCCCTTTAAAATTCAGTTTCGTCAAGATACTTGTAATTTTTAAACTGAAGGTTTGCACTAGTTGTTTAACTGTCTGTTTGAGGTGTGTTTTTCAGGTGTTCATTTTTCGTATAAAATATGAATCCAAGTTGGTGGGTACTCCGTCTCCGGATGAGGGAAAGTATAGAAATACAAGTTTATCTCCTTCGTGGGCCGAATCTCCCATATCCGTTTCTTCGCAAGCAAATGCTATATCTACCGGTCAATGGGCATTCGTATCAAATCAAACACCGAGTATTCAAAGCATTCTTTTGAGCGAGAGTGAAACTGGAAGTTTGAATCGGCCTCCTAAGTTGATGCATTTAAACGAGTATCCGGGATGGGTTGATAGGTTCTACACATATGTGCTTGGGCAAAATACAGAATTGTGGCTACGTTTCACCACAGATTTCGATCAAGCAATAGAGGTTGCTGCTTCAACTGCTGCTACGTTTGCCGACCTTCCTGAAGATCAGAAGAAGACATATGATCTGGAAAAGAAGGCATATGCCATTCTTACTCAGGCTTTAAGCAAAGATATCTACCATCAATTTATCAGCTTCAAGACGACAAAGAAATTATGGGATGCGTTGAAAACCAGAGGGGTAGGAAATGAAGCAACACGCCAATTGCGACACGACTTACTCAAGAAAGAATTCGATGGCTTCACGTGTATGGACAAAGAATCTTTGGGAGATATGACAAGTCGGTTCTATCATTTGCTTACTGAGTTGGGTAATTTTGGGGTAGTGACAACTCCAGTAGAGGTGGTGAAGAAGTTTGCAGATGCGTTGCCACCCCAATGGAATAGTTTCTTGGAGATTCTGAAATACAACGGGGTTTTGGCTACTACGAACATCAATGATTTCGTGCAGCTTTTGGAGAACAAGGATCAGGAAGAAACTCTAAAGGCAAAGAAGGTTCCAGTTCCACAGAATCCAAAGATGTATTATGGAACCTCCAGCACCTCTTCTGCAAGACCAGTCTCTCATGCTCCTCTTCAGACGGCATTTGTCACAAGCACAGATCTATATGGCAATCAGATACTGTAGGTCCCTCTCGAAGGATGAGGTTCAACCTTAACCTTGTTATACTAACACACTAGCAAGTGCGGAATCCAAGCTAGTGAGCAAACCGGGATGAAACAAGCACAAACACAAACACACAAGGTTCACCGATTAACACAACTTGTATTAATACGAATGAAGGGTTCGGTTACAAGCTCAATGTTTACAAATCTGTATTGCAAACTCTCAAAGTGTGTGTGTGTTCACAGAATGCTCTCCTTCTCTCTTGTGTCAACTCACCTCTAATGAACACACACTGCATGGGTATATATATACCCAGCAATGGTTGCCTGTCCGAAGGATCCGATAGATGATCGAAGGATCATCTATCGATGTCAATGACATCGAAGGATCCACAAATACCTCGAAGGATGGTGTATCCTTCGAGGTCCATCAGAATCCATCGAAGCATATCTTTCGTGGTCATCGAAGGATCTACATTATCCTTCGATGAACTATCCTTCGACAGAGATGTATGACAACCATTTTCTAACTGTTCAGCCAAGTCAAACCAGGAGGACGGTTGACTTGGTCAACTTACAGACTAACAAAGACATCGTTTTACATCATGACCGAAAACAGACAAAGTACAGACATAAGTGCACCAACAAACTCCCCCTTGGCTGTAGCTTTGTCTCGATTTTGGTCATCTTTTATCTTCGCGTCTTCAAGACTCTGATGTCCTTTTAAGTCTTCAATGTCGGAGGATCTTCAAAGTCTTCACGTCTTGAAAGCAGAGAGTGTATCAACAAACTACCCATATCATGTAGGAAGTGTGTTGACAAACTCCCCCTTAACATAAGCTCCCCTTTGAGTTATGCTTGTGAATGACTTGATCTTTATAGCTTGAGATCCTTGTGGTGTTGATGATGGTCAGCAGCAACTCGATCAACTTCATCATTTGAGTGCCTTCACGTCGTGTCTTCATTCCGAAGCTTGTCATCGACCATGTTCTCCTTGCCTTTAGAATCTGCACATGCAAGAAATCTAAACGCGTAATGAGAACAACTGCTTGGAATATAGTTAGTATAAACAAATGACACACGTATGACCATGTCACAATCAAACACGTCCGACAATTTGAAAGTTTAATAAATTTGTCAGATTTAGATTTAACTTTCAAAAACTTGCAAATTTCGACCGTTTATGAAGATTTTGTCAATCCGGTTTTTGTTCAGGTTTCAGGTAGCAAAGACTCGAGTTCCAACATCGTACGATCGAAAATAAAGCAGAAATAAAATCTTTTTGGTATTTTTGAATTTTTCAAATGTAAAGACTGAAAGCAGTAAATAAATATATACAGACATTCTTTTTGCGAGTTTCGAGGGTAATAGAATCATATCAGTGTACGGTCATGCCAAACGCTCCTGTTGTTCAGTTAGTTAACATTAAGATAAGCATCCTATAACAATTATCGGTATTGTTGTCCACTTAAGCTCAACTTATCAGATGTAATAATGTTTAGGGGATACGTTAAGGTATGATTTATACTTACCGACCGGTGTTCATCCACATCACGACACATTCCCGTATCAAGGTATGCACGAGGGTTCATCTTACCGGTGAGTATACCGATTATCATCTGTTTGACCGTATATGATGTGAGATGCTCACTTATTTTGATTTGAAAACAAGCCCTATGTGATATAATCACTTATTGATGAGGAACTTGATTTTCATATGCATGAGGGCACAGGAGCAAGTCCGTGAACAGGTCAGTACTTCCGTACAGCAGAGAGACGAACTTGACTCCCGGATGAATGTGATATTTTATCACTTATTTGTTTGGACATGTGATTGTTTATCACTTATTGAGGTCGAATGCAGTATGTAATATGTACACGTATGTATAGTATCATGGAAGATCTAGACTTGCGTCCCCGTTATTTTTCGGTAAAAGATACAACCATGATACCCAGATGATAAGCAGCATAAAGACCGAATATCTCAGAACCTCGGCTATCTATCAAACGAAATTTCTGTACTAAGACCATATGCCAATGAATGGTTCCCACCTGGTCTTCAGTCAGTTTAAGATTTATATTACCCTGCACACTTTAAAATGATTGTGAGCCTACCGATACATCTTATATAGAGCTGCTTATCGTTTTTCATTTAAGGTTTAAAGAGGTTTGGATAGACCACTGATGTACTATCATTTTCTCTTTTGCTCGCCAGGAAACTCATTTTTGTTTTTCTATTGTTTTTGTGTTTTTGAAATTTTTCGATGTTTTTGGATTTTCAGATTTTTGGATTTACTCCCCCTAAAATCAATAAACTAAGATAAATTTAAAACACAAAGTTATTTACAAAAATGATTTTCCGATGTTGGTTTTACTCTTGCTTGACCTTAATGCCGTTTACCAATAATAAAAAGTCAAATCTTGATTTGTCAAATGCTTTGGTAAAAAGGTCGGCACGTTGGTCATCGGTGTGGACCATGACAACATTGACGAGTTTCATAAAGAGACAAGCATAAGAGAGATTAGAAGTTCAAAACCGTATCCTGCAACTGCTTCGTGCATTCCAAGGAATCTGAGTGCTCTCCCAAACTTGATATCCACCCGGTGTGGACTTCAAGGTCGAATCTGCAGCTACTGAGAAATCTCTTGACAACAACAAGATCATAAACCTCCGGGTCCGGCTGGTCTTCCATATTGCACCAGCGAAGGTCTTTGACTTTCTCTTTCAGAAATGGTGTGCGGATGTACAATCCATGCCAGGGCTTCTGCACACATTTCATTGTATTCTTTCCTGAAGACCCGATCAAAAACTAATAACAACCAACTTTTGGCACGTTCTTCATTTTGTCGAATTTTGCAACTTCATTCAACCACATTCTTTCACTAACATATCCTTCTTCTTTTCTTTTTCTTTCCTCTCTCTCCATCAATGGCAACAACATTCTCCTAGATATATCAATATTTCGGATCCTTATGTCGCCAAACTTGTGCATGGACGCTCTACTATCAACAATCCTAAGACTATCAATAGTTCCTCCTGTAACATCCTGCACACTCATTCAGAGATTAGTTGGTGAGGGGGACCCAAGCCTTTGTGGACTTGGGTCGTCCTTGATCATCAAGGAAAGTGATCTCAATCACTTGATGATTAGGAAAAAGAATTTGTGGTGCTCCCCCTGATTGAATTACCTGTTTTTGTTTCCAAGCTTGTTGTCCTTTACCAGTATTTGTATTAATTGTTTTTGCATTTACTGGTTTTACATTTGTAGATTTTGCTTGTACAGGTTTTTCTTCTTTGACCTCAGATTTTAAGGCCTTCTCAATTACCTTTTGATTCTTTTGTTTAAACTTCTTTTCCCTTTCTTTCAAGACACGTGGGTCTTGTTTCGGGGAAGCAGGTCGTTTTTGGTAATTGTTTTCTTGGGGAGCACTCATTTTTGCCTTCAACTTTTGCAGATATGGGCAGTATTTTACAATGTGCCCAATTGTGCCACATTCAAAGCACATTCTCCGCTCTACAAACCTCGGAGAAACATGTTGATGACCAGACGAAGACCCAGACAATGAACTTTGTGATCTAGATGTGCTTGGACCTAAGTCACATCCATTAGTGTGTTGGGTATAGTTGTTCTGATCATTTCGTTTTAAAATTCTAACTTGTTTTACAAAATCAATGTTAGATTTATTTTGAAATGTTTCAAGTTTGTCCGTACCCTTTGATCCAACAAAGTTCACTTTCTGATCTCTTTTCTTAGCTGGAGCTCTTTTGTTTTGCACCCTTTGAACCTTAGGTTGCTCAACCTTAGATTGTTGAATTTTAGGTTGTGTAGCCTTAGGTTGAGTAGCCTTAGACTGCTCAACTTTGGGTTGTTGAACCTTTGGTTGTTCAGTCTTAGGCTGCTGAATTTTTGGTGCTTGAGCATTCTTGTTTTGAGCCTTCTTTCCCTGTACCTGGCCCTTACCCTTTCCCGAATTGACTTGTTGTTTTCGCTCAACTGGTAGTTTTTGGTTTCCGTATTGTTTTCTGATTTGTTCACACGGAATTGGATCACATTGGGTGACGGTTACTTTGCTACCTTTGTTTCCCAAAAACTTATCAGTACGTCCTTCAAAAATTTGCTCAATTAAATCTTGATTTACATTTTTAATTGAAAAATCTTTGTCAGAGTAGATTCTGCTATCTCCTTTGAGCGTATACAACAAGTTATTCCCTTCAGGGCTAGCTACAAGGGGTTCCATTGCCTTTGACATTTCAGTCTTACTCGGTTTCACTGGTGGATCACACAGAATGTGATTCTCGATAGGAATATCTGTTTTAACCGAGTTAGACTGTTGTTTCACAATTTCTTCAGATTCATCGTCCGAAGAATCAGCATCCTAAATAATGGGAGGACTCTGTTCCTTAACACACGATGGATCTGACACATTCTCAGATTCTGATTGCCCCGAGGATGATGTACCAGTTGTGAACCCGAGGCCTGCTGCAAAGTCATCTGGACTGAGTGGCACAGTAGGTTCAAAACGGGGCATATCCTCGTCATTAGGCAATTTGGAATAATTGTGATTCATTGGGGGAGGACATGATTTGTATCCAATACATTTTGTATCCCCCTTTTTCCTTTGAACATCAATGATGTGATCCAATACATAGCGGGAATTGGAATAGCTTTCCAATTTCTGCTTGATTGTCTCACATTCACATCGAGCTGTTGCTAACTCTACCATTTGTTTTTCAATTGTGTCAATAAGATTATTGTTAGCATGTTGTTTCCGCAAAACAGCCTTTTGTAATTCAGAAACATCATGTTTTAATGACGCAATTGTTTCTTTAAACTCCTTTTCATTTCTGGTTAAAAACAAGTTAGCTTCGGTTGCTTTAGAAAGATCCACAATCAATTCTTGATTGTGTTTGTGTGTGATTTCAAACAAACTCTCCTTTTCTGCATATTCTAAACACTTTGCACATTCAACAGAAGCAGAAGTAGAGTCAGAGTTAGTATCACATACCTGAGAAGTTTGACCTTCTGCGTGAGCCATAAAGGCTGTATGGAAAGAAAAAGATCCATCTTCAAAGAAAAACTTAGCAAGTTTCTCGGAAGTTCCAGCAGATTTCTGGCAGAGAATAGATCTCCTCTTGCATAATGCTTCAGCTTCAGCCAAAAGCTCCTCAACTTCCAAATCCAAAGCATCACTTGACAAATCACCAGCTTCACCAGCATCACGTGATTCCCCATTCATGCTTCCACTGTAACCCGAGCTATCTTCATCTTCCGAAGATTCACCAGCAGACACGGGTTCAACTACCTTCTCAACCACTTTAGCATAACATGCTGTCCCACCATTTCCTCCTTCTCCTAGCTGAAGACTCCAGTTACATATCTCATCAGCTTGGACCACTAACCCTCTGTGGGAATTAGTGTTTGTGGATCCAGATGTATTTCCTCCCACAGGAACTATTTGTCTGTCAGAATTGTTGTTCTGTTGTTGTTGAGGCTGTCTTTGATTCCTGAAAGGATTCTGATTGCCTTGCTTAGATGGATTCTGACATTCCCGCTTGAAATGACCCTTTTTACCACAGTTGAAGCAGGTGACAGCATTTTTATCAAAACCATACTTGGTGTTGTTGTTTCTTTCCAAGTTGGTTCTCCCCGTCCTTTCCATGAACTCTTTTGCTCTTCGAATAGCACTAGCAAGAGCCCATTTGATATCCATCATCTCAAATTCTTCTTTATCAACTTGCTGATAATCTTCATTGGTTAGATTGATATTTCCAATCTGACCTGCAACCAACCCACAGTAAGCACTAACCAAGGTGTTCAACATCTCCATATGCTCCTTGGCTATCTCGACACTGACTTTTGAAAAGTTGGAAGTGTCCAATCTGACAGTGTTCGGATTAGAAGTAGCTTGAAAGCTTGAAGAACTTCCAAAAAACCCTTGCTGTTGCGGTTGCACATACTGTTGTTGAGAAGAAGAATCTGATCTTGAATACATCTTCGTGTATGCTGAAGGATCAAACTGATTAGTTATGGAAGGTCCGGTGTTTGAGATGAAGGCTGTTTGAAGCTTCGCGTGTTGAGAGGTTGGTTTTTCTCCACTGATACCTCCTGCAATCCCAAAGTACATTTCTGGATTTTGTGGAGTTAGTGTTCTTTTTGCCTTAAGCTTTTCTTCCACATCCTTGTTCTCCAATTTCTGAATCAGCTCATAAACGGTGATTGTGTCCAAAACACCATTTTCCTTGAGAATTTCAAGATAACCGCTCCATTTTGCTGGTAAGCTATCAGCAAATCTCTTCACCATTTCTTGTGGAGTGGCAGTGACTTTAAAGGCGAACATCTCGCTCAACAAGTGATGAAACCTTGTAGATAACTCTGCCAAAGTCTCATTCTCCAAACACGTGAATCCTTCAAACTCTTTCTTCAGTAATTCTTGCTTGATCTTTCTAGATTGAGCATTTCCTTCACATCATAGCGTGAGCATATCCCACAAGCTTTTAGTGGTTGTGCAGTAAACAAACTGGTGGTAAATATCTCTGTGAAGAGCTTGTGTAAGAATCATGAATGCTTTCTTTTCTAACTCATATTTCTTCTTATCATCATTAGACATAGTGCTGTAAGTTTCCGGATTAGATCCTGCAACTTCCAACTCATTTTCAAATGGAGTAAAGAAACACATCCATAGATCTTGACCTTGCCCCTGAACATAAGTTCTCAGCCTTTCTTTCCACCATCCCCAATCATTTATGTGATTTAGCTTTGGCGGTTTTGTGCTTGTACCAGTTTCAATGTCGTTCTGCATCATTGCTTGAATGCTGCTGCTTTGATTTGTGACCAATGCCCATTGATTTGCAGTTATCATTGCAGCTTGAGGTGGGGCAATAGCTCGCATCCACGCAGCTTTGTCGAAATCTGATGTAGATTGCGTAGCTGATGATTGTGGAGTCAACGTTGTTGTAGTCCACGCAGATGGATCCCACTGACCGTTTGTTCCCATTTTATAAAAATTAATATATTAAGTGAAAATTGATTTAGAAATATTGATTTTCACAAACTATGTTAAAAATTGAAGGATAACAAACAGCCGAAGGATCAAGGATCGAAAGACCTGAAAGTCACAAACTGTTAATCTTAAACAAATAAGGCTCAAAAGATACTCGAAAGATGACACTTGTTCGAAGGATCAACAGTGTTCGAAGGATCACTGTTGAGTTTCGAACAATAACTTCGAAAGATTCTCCTACACGAAGGATCCTTATCTTTCGAAGGGAAACAGTAACTCGAACGATGTATCTTTCGAAAAGATTCCTTGCTCGAAAGATTACTCACTGACTTCGAAAGATGTTCGAAGGATGGGTATCTGTCGAACCTCCTTGATCGAAAGATGATCTTTCGACTTCGTAGGATATCTTTCGAACAGATCTGACACACTGACAAAAAGGAGACAGGTTGGTGACAGGTTGATGTGGTTGGTGAACCAACTTTCGGCAGAAGGGATGTTCTGCAACCAACTTTTCACCAACTTCAGATTTGACTTTGAAAATAATGCCCAAAAAGGAAGTTTCTTATCCACAACCAAGCAACCGGAGTTTAGCCGGAAATTTGGCCGGAAAATAGCAAACCTTTTCAAACAAGATTTTAAGTTACCCAAACCTTCCCGTAACACACCCGGTTAGTTTAGAACACGTTTTTATGGTTAAAAATGCAAGAAACACACTAAAAACGGGTGCTAAACCAAGAAAGTTTTTGTCCAAACACAACCAAAGTCTTGCACAAACCCGGTTTTAACAAGGAAAAGAGCCACGGCTCTGATACCACTTGTAGGTCCCTCTCGAAGGATGAGGTTCAACCTTAACCTTGTTATACTAACACACTAGCAAGTGCGGAATCCAAGCTAGTGAGCAAACCGGGATGAAACAAGCACAAACACAAACACACAAGGTTCACCGATTAACACAACTTGTATTAATACGAATGAAGGGTTCGGTTACAAGCTCAATGTTTACAAATCTGTATTGCAAACTCTCAAAGTGTGTGTGTGTTCACAGAATGCTCTCCTTCTCTCTTGTGTCAACTCACCTCTAATGAACACACACTGCATGGGTATATATATACCCAGCAATGGTTGCCTGTCCGAAGGATCCGATAGATGATCGAAGGATCATCTATCGATGTCAATGACATCGAAGGATCCACAAATACCTCGAAGGATGGTGTATCCTTCGAGGTCCATCAGAATCCATCGAAGCATATCTTTCGTGGTCATCGAAGGATCTACATTATCCTTCGATGAACTATCCTTCGACAGAGATGTATGACAACCATTTTCTAACTGTTCGGCCAAGTCAAACCAGGAGGACGGTTGACTTGGTCAACTTACAGACTAACAAAGACATCGTTTTACATCATGACCGAAAACAGACAAAGTGCAGACATAAGTGCACCAACAGATACAGGTTCCTGTCAAGCCAACTCCAACTACAGACTTGTATGGAAATCCTCTACAGCCAGTTCCACAACAGCAAGTCTATCGGCCATCTACCGTAGCAACTGATCTATATGGGAATCCACTTCCTGCTCAACAACAAGCGTGTTATGGAAACACGTCATCTGCTGGTCAGCAATCAAAGCCAAATACAGTACGGCTTGACACCTCAAGCTTTTCAAAAGTCAGTGTGGAAGTAGCAAAGGAACATATGGAGCTGCTGATCACTTTGGTGAGCGCGTATTGTGGGTTAGTGGAAGGTCAGATTGGCAACATTAATCTGACACAAGAAGATTATCAGCAGATTGATAAGGAAAAGATGGATTTGATGGATATCAAATGGGCCTTTGCAAGTGCTGTGAGGAGGGCAAAGGATTTCATGGAGAGAACAGGTAGAACCAGCTTGGAAAGCAAGAAAGACACCAAGTATGGTTTCGATAAGCAGGCAGTCAAGTGCTTTAACTGCGGTGAACGGGGTCATTTTAAAAGGGAATGTACAAAGCCAGCTCAGCATGGGAACCAGAACCCTTTCAGGAATCAAGGCAATCAACAGAATCAGAACAGGAATAATGAGCGTATGTTGATACCTGTCAACAACCAAAGCCAAGCGGGACCATCAAATGCCAACCAGGCTCTTGTGGTTCAAGTAGATGAAGGTTGTGATTGGTCAATTCTGTTGAGTATTGATGCTCTGGATGGAATAGCTTGTTTTGCTGAGGTTGTGAAGGATTTAAATCACGCCAGTGGTGGAGAATCTTCCACCAATGGTGGTGAATCTTCTGAAGATGAAGACTCTTCTGGTTACAGTAGAAGTTCGGATGAAGAATTCTCGAGTTCAGGCGATGATCATGTGGATGACACATCAAGTGCGGCAGTCGATGCAGATATTGATGAGCTATTGGAGGAAGCTGCAACAGGAACTCATAGAAGATCTATTTTGGTGGATCAAGCTGCTTATTCTTCGTCTTCTCTCCATTCAGCCTTTATGGCTAATGTCGACAGTTCATCAAGTCAGGTATGTGTCGATGAACCCACTGCTGTTAATTGTGATAATTGTGCTAGATTAGATGTTAAATGTGCTGATCTGGAGGCAAACATGTCTGAGTTGCAAGGCAAACATGATGCTTTACAAGCTAGTTTGTTTGACTTGCAAGACAAACATGTTTCGTTGAATGATAAGTGGTATGAGTTGCAAAGCAAACACGAGGCTTTGCAAGACAAGTATGATGTGACATTCATCTACAATCAAAAGTTGGCCGTGGATCTTTCTAAGTGCACTGAAGCCAACATGTTTTATGAAAACCATGAAAAGGAGTTTAAATCGGTAATTGAAAAATTAAAGAAAGATAAATGTAACACCTCGAAAATTCATGTCCAATATCATATCGACACGTGTCATGTACTTAAAACGTGTAAAGGATTGAATTAGAGGGACTAAAGTTGACAAATAGAGAAAGTATGTGAATATAAGGGTTCAAAATGTCAACAATAGATAAATATATCTTTTAATAACCCTACAAGATGTTTTTACCCTTAAACGAATAAATCATGGATCATACGAAGCTAATTGTGAAAGAAAGTGAGGAATTACAAACTGCAGGGGCTAAATGTGTCAACATGTTTAAAGTATACCTCTGAGTGATCTTTTAGCGGACCCGAAGCTTTGTAATGATAAATTATACTCACAAGAGTGTGTGATAAAAATTTCACAAGGTTTCGATTAAGTATGAGAAAGTTATGACAATATTCGTATGCGAGGGGTTAAAAGCGTCAATATTGAAATTTAGGACTTTTCAGTGAGCGTATGAATAGCCGGGGACTAAGCAAAGTTGGTTTATGACTTGGGGTCCTTAAAAGTCAAGTTTGGGGGTTTATAGTGCAAGAAACCACCTTAAAATCAAGTTTGGAAGGACCAGGGACCAAAACTGCAATTAGTGAAACTTTGTAACCGGATCAGAAGGGCCATGCGGCCCGCGTGAGACCCTTACATATCCTGAAGCAGGCCGCCTGGGACTACCAGATGCAGAAAAACATCACAGGTGTCTGTACAACCGGTTTAACCGACTTAGAAACGTGGTTTTTCATACCTGGAGCTTGTTTGATGGTTTTAAAGGGTGTAGGGACACTTGGAATGATCCCATAACCTCCCTAGACTTGTTTGGCATGATCAAATTGATCCAAGAAACCTATATAAGGCCATGAGGTTGTGATCTTCAATTGCTCATTCACTTGTAAACTTCACAACTCTCTTCTTGGAGGTTCCTGGAGCTCAAGCATCCTTCCTAGTGACCATTAGTTGTGCTTAGGACTATTGTAAGTATGCTTAACCTCCTTTAATTCAGTTTTGCTTAGTTTATAAGCGTTTAGTCAAACCGTCGTAATTAAGGTTTGACTTCGTCATTAATCTTAATTGTTCCAGTAATTTGTCAATATGAAAGTACCTATGAGTTGGTAATTATGTGGGCATTAAACCCCAAAAAGGTTTCCCTCTGATTCCCACTTTAATTAGGTCAATTGTCGAGTCAAACTTGGTTACAAAAAGTCAACAGGAAGCTATTTTGTAAATAAACACATAATTATTAATGTGTAAGCTATGAAACCTGTTTTGACACTCATATAACTTGGTAATTAATATAAGAACATGTCTAAACATGTTCGACTCGACAATTTTCGGTTTAAGCTCGGTTCGGGGCCGAAAGTCGCATAGTTTGACTTATGCTTTGACTTTCAGTTCTGACCCGTTTAAGCATGAATTAGGAATGCCTTAGAGCTTTATTAGGACCAAGTTACCTAAAAGTATAACCCTCTGTGATTATACAACTTGGTTCATTGGTTATCTAATTCATATACATGATTCCGTTAAATGCTTAAATGTTGACTATTATGCCCTTTTGACCTTAAAACATGATTTTTGATAAAGTGAAAGAATAGAAACCTTCACTACTGATTTATAAACTTGTCCCTAGAATTTGTCATCAGTTTGAGGTCTAGATTAAGAGTTATGCTCATTAGCGTAATTAAGAAGCTTTTAAGTATATAAACCACATAATTAGTATATAGCCTATCTAAACCCAATTTTTAATACCAAACTTATTACCCACTGATGTAATATAATATTTTGGGATTTTTGAAGATTTTTATTTATTTTTAGGCTGAGCATAACTTAGGGTTCTAAGATTGATTCGGTAATTGCCGGTTTTGCCCTTTTAGGCTATAAAATGAGTTTTTCAAATCCTTTTGACCCCAAACCTTTTTCTACTGATCTAATATGATAAATAAAGTATTTTGAGCCTTCTGGAATAATAAAATTATCGGCTTTCCTTTGAAAACCCGGGAATGGCTCCAAATCGTCTTTTTAAGCGTTTTAAACACATAGTATGTATTAAAACCATATTAGATATATAAGACTTGATACCTACTGATATTTTAAGTTATCAATTATGTTTCAACAGTAGGTAAAAGTTTTGAAGTCAGATTTCCGGATTTGACCTTTAAACCTTAGGTGAAATTACCAAAATGCCCTTTCGGCGCATAGAATGGTTAGAAATGATAAATTTCACATATAGGTTATACCCTACTGATGTAACTTAGTAAATTAAGTATTTTTACTGATTACATCAGACCCGAAACTCAGAAACATATTTAACCCCTTTTATAACCTTTTAAATGACCAAAATGCCCCTGCGAGGCATAAATTGGTTTTAAAATTCGTGTTGGGCATAATAGAAGACATCCTACTGATGTCACAACATATTTAAGGCATATTAACTTGTGGAACATGTTCTTGACTCTTATGGTTACCCGTTACGCATGTTTCGCGTTCGGATCGGTCTATGTAACTAGTTTACATATATTAGCCGAAATGGGTCAAACCATATCGTTTTTGTCTCAAAACCCAGAATGTGTTTAAATTACCCATGTTAAACGAGCTTACAAGCTTGTCGGGTCAAAACCACATTCTAAACCGGTCTTCGCCTTATCATGCGTTTGAGCCGCGTATTCCTTTTGGAAAACTAACCGGTCTAAGTCTAAGCTTAATTAAAGACCCGTTAGGATTCTAATAGGTTATTAAAACCTTCGTTCCAGATTAGGAGCCCAGTAAAAGCTACGTGCACTTGCTGTATTTGAATTATACTATTGCTCAGGTAAATACCCTTAACTTATTTTCCCTATACGGGCTTAGGATACGGTACTATAAAAGTACCGCTTGGTCGGGTGTATGTAGTCATTTAAATCGTATTGTGATTGATGTATTTACATAACCTGTTTGATATGTATTATTTGTTGTATGGCCCTTGGGGGTTAAATGACCATGTCTCGGATATCCTTGGCATCATTCATGAAATGGCCACGACCTAAGCACGGGGTGTAGGCGTACACCTGACAGTTGCATTATGTAAAAACTGGTATCCCACTATAAGGAATCGACCTTGTGGGCATTATACCTGTGGCGTGTCAGTTAACTTAAGTCCGGCCCTACAAACCGGCCCTAATGGACGACAAATGAGTAAAACTGTATACAAGATTATTTTGAATAATTGTCCCAAGTTATAAAATATTTTTGCCGAAGTGCATTTACATCAATTTTCAAACTCTTTTCAAAATGAGTCAGTTAAGTTGTATTTACCAGTGCAAACTGACGTATTTTCCAAAAAGGCTAAGTGCGGTACTAGACGAAATAGGCTGGCTACTCCAGGCATCATTACTCAAGTCTCGCAAGCTTTAGATGTCAAAGTCTGTTGAACAATTTTCCTTTTTATTTGATCCGCCTGTGGATCTGTTTCAACTGTGTTGTAATACTTAAACATTACATTTTTGTTCAGTTGAAATAAATCTATATCTTTTGCTTCCGCTGTGCATTTTATATGTTGTGTTGTTTGACTATGATGATATCAATGACGTCATGATACTCCCCACCGGGCCCACCGGTGACATGTGGAAAAATAGGGGTGTGACAATAAAACCGAGCTAACAAAAATGGTTTCCAGAAAACAAACTGACATAAATTTGTATATAACTCGCCTTGAGATAATGCAAAAAGAGATGGCTTGTGTTAAAACTGAAAGTGAGGCGATCCAGCTCAAGTTAGACAGTTATTTGAGCTCTAGCTATGTGTTGGATCACATCATTGACGTTCAGAAAGAGAAACGGGATGTCACATGCATTGGTTACAAGAAATGTCCACCACCAGTGAGACACAATTATGTTGCCATGCCTGATGAGGAGGATAGAACCTACTTTGAGCCATTTGTTCCTCTAGACATTAAGGAATTTGCAACAGGACTTGGATACAAGAAAGAAGTCTCATCAGATTCAGATGTATCAGCAGATACATGCGTGTCTCTTGCTGAAACAAATCAGGATCCTCCGGTTATTATTGAAGATGCTGATTCTTCTGATGATGAATCCGATGATACTGACTTGGCAAAGTCTGATGCGGTAATCAAAGAAGAGGACATACCTCTTGAGAAGCATATTTTATGTGATCCTCCTGCAAAGCCCGCTAAGACTGTTGCAATCAAGTCCTCGTCTGCAAAAGAGTCGGAGAATGTGAATTTGCTGTACACTCTTGTTGGTGATGATAAAATTTATTCCGACAAAGATTTTCCTATTAAGAATGTTAATCAATCTTTAATCAGTAAAGTCTTTGAAAACTCGACAAGGAAGTTTTTGGGAAAGACAGGATCACATGTTACAGTAACACAGTGTCCTCCTATTCCAAAGGCCGAAGTTCGAAAACAATATGGCAATCAGAAATTACCAACAGAGAAAAAGCAGCCAAATCATACCAAACCAAAAGGAAAATCATCGACTCAGGGTCAGAAGAAACAGACCCAAAAGAAGAACAAGAAGGTGGACTTTTTGAAATCAAAGGGAACGGACAAAATTGAAACTTTTGAGAACAAATCTAACTTAGATTTTGTTAAACAAGCAAAAGTGTTGAAAAAAATGAATCAAACAGTTCGAAACCTAGTACCTCGGGATCACAAAGTTCATCATCGACAAGACGATCACATGATACTTTGGGGTTTATTGAACGAAGATCATGTTTTGAATGTGGTGAAATTGGACATATAATTCGAAATTGTCCATATCTTCATAAGTTGAAAGCAAAGGTTGATGATCCCCGTGACCAAATTGACCGCAAGCGGTCTTTTTCATCAAAACCAGATCCCCGTCTTGTAAAAGAAAGGGAAAAGAAACAGAAACGCCAACAGGTCAAGAAAATTGAAAAGGCGATTAAAACCGATGTGGTTAACAAAACATCTGTTTCTATCAAACCAGACAATTCAAAAACTTCAGACAACCATGAAGTTAAGATTTTAAAGAATAACACTGGTATAACAAAACAGACCTGGAAACCAAAAACGGTTATTGAATCAGGGGGACCATCACAATTTCCAAATCATCAAATAGTAGAAGTTATTGTTGTTGATGAAAATGGAAGACCCAAGACCACAATGGCTTGGGTCCCCATCTCCAACTAATCAAGTGAGTTCATGTGCAGGGTGTTCCAGGAGGAACTATCAGTAGTCATTGGATTGTTGATAGTGGGGCATCCAGGCACATGACAGGCGACATGAAGCTTCTCTACGACGTCAAATCTATTAGAGGAGGTTATGTTGCTTTTGCTGGAGATAAAGGCGGATATATTACTGGTGAAGGAATGATATCTAACGGGGTTGTAAGCTTTGATAAGATCAACTTTGTGCAACAACTTGATCACAATCTTCTCAGCGTTTCTCAAATTTGTGACAAACAGTTCTCAGTACACTTTGATGCAAATGGATGTTATGTGCTGAAACCCGGCTTCAAAATTCCAAAAGAATGGATTCTCTTATCAGCTCCAAGGATAAATGATTTGTATGTCCTTGATATGATCCAAGCTATTACTACGTCTGCACAAGCAACTTGTTTCGTTTCCAAAGCCACAGAAAAAGATTCAATCTCTTGGAACAGACGAATGGGTCACATTCACTTACGCAAAAAGAATCATTTGGTGTCAAATGAATTGGTGAATGGTGTTCCTCTTAAAAATTTCCATCTTCAAGACGTCTGTGTTTCGTGCCAGAAAGGAAAACAAACAAAGAAGCGACACCCTAATAAGAAGATCAACACAGTGGCTGTTCCGCTAGAACGTTTGCACATGGATTTGTTCGGTCCTGTCAAGCACAAAAGCATTCGGAATGATCAATATTGCCTTGTGATAACTGATGATTATTCAAGATTTTCTTTGGTGGCGTTCATGGCACACAAGAGTGAAACCTTTGGTATTCTCAAAAACTTAATCATTCAGATTGAGAATTTGTATAAGTTGAAGGTTAGGCGGATACGTAGCGACAATGGTACTGAATTTAAGAATCATGCCATGGCTGAGTTTTGCACCTCAAAAGGTATTCTTCACGAATTTAGTGCAGCTTATACTCCTCAACAGAATGGCGTCGCTGAACGTAAGAACCGTACATTGATCGAGACTGCTAGGACTATGTTGGTAGAGTCGCAGTTGCCCATTCCATTCTGGAGTGAAGCTGTGGCCTCTGCATGTTACACGTTGAATCGAGTCCTTACAGTCAAAAGGCACAACAAGACCTGCTATGAGCTTCTTCACAAACGGAAACCAGATTTGTCATATCTTGAACCGTTTGGAGCTCCGTGCACAATTATCAATCCTAATGGAAAGTTTGGGGCAAAAGCAATTGAAGGAAACTTTCTTGGGTATGCCACCCCAAACTTAAGAGTCTGGAATCTAGAGACAAAAAGGGTCGAGGAATGGTCTGAGGTCAGAGTACAAAGGCACACTTTGCCAGCCAAATGTCCTGGTCAGCCTTGGATGTTTGAATACAATGACTTTTTCAATTCGATCAATGTTGAAGCAATTGAAGAAAATGTTGCGGCAAGGATGTTTTTCGAGAGTGACAATGCAACAGTTTCACCGGTGGTTCGTCCAATTCTTGTCAATCAAGAGCCATCTTCAGTGAACAATAATGCTCTCGACAATGAGGATTTTCACGATGCTACCGAATTGAACGAATCTTTAGAGGATGATGAATTTCTCGATGCAGATCAAGAAGCTCCAACAACAGCAGTTCATGATACTTCAGAGGGTACTCCTCCAGTGGATGCCCCTAGAACAGCTGAAGCTACTGCATCATCTTCTTCGTCAATTCCAGGCATTGATTTGGTTGTTGATCTGAATCTCAACAATCTGGGTACAAATATTCCAGTTCAAGATAATCCAGAAACAAGGATTCATAATACCCATCCTCAATAAAACATCATCGGAAATGTACAAAGTGGCATTCAAACAAGAAACATGTTGCGAAACAACAACAATGCAGGCTTGTATGCAACTATTCGAGAATCTGGTCAACAAAACGATTGGTCTTTCGCGTGTTATGTCTCACAGGAAGAGCCAAGAACTTGGAAAGAAGCTATGAAAGATAATTCTTGGGTTGAAGCAATGCAGGAAGAACTGCAACAATTCCAGAAGCTTGGTGTCTGGAAACTCGTAGAGAAACCTGCTAATTACAAGAAGATTGGTACCCATTGGGTGTTCAAATGCAAAAAGGATGACCGTGGTGTAGTTGTCCAAAACAAAGCAAGATTAGTCGTTCAAGGTTTTCGTCAGATAGAAGGGATCGACTACAACGAAGTATATGCACCTGTTGCACGTCTTGAAGCAATTCGGATCATTCTAGCCTATGCATCCTTCAAAGGATTCAAGGTTTACCAGATGGACGTCAAAAGTGCATTCTTACATGGTGTGGTTGAAGAAGAGGTGTACGTCGAACAGCCTCCAGGTTTTGAAGATCCTATCCATTCCGATCGGGTTTGGTTGCTCAACAAAGCTCTCTATGGTCTACATCAAGCACCACGAGCTTGGTACGCAACCTTATCTAATTATCTGCTGGAGAATGGTTTTCGCAGAGGTCTTATCGATTGTACTCTTTTCATCAAAGAACAAGATGGAGATCTTCTACTGGTACAGGTATACGTTGATGATATTATTTTTGGTTCTACTAATGATGTCTTGTGTAGGAGTTTCGAGCGCATTATGCAGGATAAATTCGAGATGAGTGCTATGGGGGAAATGACCTTCTTCTTGGGCCTACAAGTGCAACAAACCGAGTCTGGGATATTCATCCATCAGACTAAATATGTTGGAGACATCTTGAGCCGGTTCCAGATGTCTGATCCAACGCCCATCGGTACCCCATTGCAGCAAAATCACGGAATTACTCCGGACTTGAAGGGTGAATCTGTTAGCCCCTCATACTACCGCGCGATGATCGGATCTCTTATGTACCTCACAACATCAAGACCAGATATAATGTACCCAACGTGCCTTCTTGCCAGATATCAAGTCAACCCGAAGGCCTCACATCTTGCAGCTGTAAAAAGGATTTTTCGTTATTTGAAGGGTTGCCCTGACACCGGTCTATGGTACCATAGGGATAATAACTTTGACTTGATCGCTTTCAGTGATTCTGATTTTGGCGGATGCAAAATCGACGGCAAATCCACAACGGCTGGATGTCAGTTTTTAGGAAATCGCCTAGTCACATGGCAGTGCAAGAAACAGACGTGTGTCGCTACTTCAACATGCGAAGCTGAATACATTGCTGCCTCAAGTTGTTGCTCCCAAGTCCTGTGGATCCAACAACAATTACGCGACTACGGTTTTGAATTCCTAACTACTCCTATTTACGTTGATAATTCTGCTGCATTACAGATCACTAGAAATCCTGTGCAGCATTCAAAGACCAAACACATCGAAATCAAATATCACTTCATACATGATTGCTTTGATAAAAGGCTAATCGATGTTGTTAAGGTCCACACCGATGACCAACGTGCCGACCTTTTTACCAAAGCATTTGACAAATCAAGATTTGACTTCTTATTATTGGTAAACGGCATTAAGGTCAAGCAAGAGTAAAACCAATATCGGAAAATCGTTTTTGTAAATACCTTTATGTTTTTAAATTTTATCATAGTTTGTTGATTTTAGGGGGAGTAAATCCAAACTTTAAAAATCCAAAAACATCGAAAAATTTAAAAACACAAAAACAATAGAAAAACAAAAATGAGTTTCCTGGCGAGAAAAAGAGAAAATGATAGTACATCAGTGGTCTGTTGAAACATCTTTAAACTGAACTTAAAATGAAATACGATAAGTAGCTCTATATAAGATGTATCGGTAGGCTCACAATCATTTTAAAGTGTGCAGGGTGATATAAACCTAAATCGACTGAAGACAAGGTGGGAACCATTCATTGGCATATGGTCTTAGTACCGAAATTTCGTTTGAGAGATTGCCGAGGTTCTGAGATATTCGGTCTTTATGCTGCTTATCATCTGGGTATCATGGTTGTATCTTTTACCGAAAAATAACGTGGACGCAAGTCTAGATCTTCCATGATACTATACATACGTGTACATATTGCATCCGACCTCAATAAGTGATAAACAATCACATGTCCATCAAATAAGTGATAAAATATCACATTTATCCGGGAGTCAAGTTCGTCTCTCTGCTGTACGAAAGTACTGACCTGTTCACGGACTTGCTCTTGTGCCCTCATGCATATGAAAATCAAGTTCCTCATCAATAAGTGATTTTATCACATAGGGCTTGTTTTCAAATCAAAATAAGTAAGTTTCTCACATCATATACGGTCAAACAGATGATAATCGGTATAGTCACCTGTAAGATGAACCCTCGTGCATACCTTGATACGGGAATGTGTTGTGTGTGGATGAACACCGGTCGGTAAGTATAAATCATACCTTAACGTATCCCCTAAATATGATTACATCTGATAAGTTGAGCTTAAGTGGACAACAATATCGATAATTGTTATAGGATGCTTATCTAAATGTTAACTAATTGAACAAAAAGAGCGTTTTGGCGTGACCGTACACTGATATGATTCTCTTACCCTCGAAACTCACAAAAAGAATGTCTGTAAATATTTATTTACTGCTTTCTGTCCTTACATTTAAAATATTCAAAAAAAAAAATTTCAAAAAGATTTTAGGTGTGTTTTAATATAAACTTTCTAAAAGCCAAAAAGATTTTATTTCTATCTTATTTTCGATTGTACGATGTTGGATCTCGAGTCTTCGTTGCCTGAAAGCTGAACGAAAACCAAAGTGACTAAATCTTCACTAACGGTCAAAATTTGCAAGTTTTGAAAGTTAAAAACTAAAATTGACAAATTTGTTAAACTTTCAAACTGTCGGACGGTAGTTGACTGAGATATGGTCATACGTGTGTCGTTTGTTTATTTTAACTATATTCCAAGCAGTTGTTCTCATTACGCGTTTAGATTTCTTGCATGTGCAGATTCTAAAGGCAAGGAGAACATGGTCGATGACAAGCTTCGGAATGAAGACACGACGTGAAAGGAACTCAAAAGATAAAGATGATCGAGTTGCCGCTGACCATCATCAACACCACAAGGATCTCAAGTACTGAAGATTAAGTCATTCACGAGCATAACTCAAGGGGGAGCTTATGTTAAGGGGGAGTTTGTCAACACACTTCCTACATGAAATGGGGAGTTTGTTGATACACTTTCTGCTTTCAAGACGTGAAGACATTAAAGATCCTCCGACATAGAAGACATGAAAGGCGAATCTCCCGAGTAGCGTCCAAGGGGAAGTTTGTTGATACATGATATGTGGACGCGACTCGACTTGACGCGACTCGGCTTTGCAACGACATTCCTCCGTCGTGTGCAAGAAGACTTCAAGCGGGCCAAGAGAACAAAAAGAACTTGTCATAGTTCTTTGGGCTGCAAACTGATCGGCGAAACAATACTTGGGCTGAATTCAAAGTCGGCGAAACATATCTTGGGCCATCACTGTTTGGGCCTAAGCCCAACTCGACGAAACAAGAACATTGTCGATGAAACAAGCCTGTTTCGTCGACTTCAATTCTGTTTCGTCGCTTGCATATGTGTTTCATCAAGGTTTGTTCCATTTCGTCGATATCTGTTCCGTTTCATGGTGCTGTTGCTATATATAGTCTGAAGACAGAAGAAACACTCGAGAGAACACATAACAAAGAACACACAAACACACGAGAGAACTGAGAGTTTACAGAGCATATTTGTAAACATTGAGCTGTAATAGATTTTCATAGTATTAATACAGAGGTGTTAATCGTTGAAATCTCGTGTCCATATTATCATTGTTGTGTTCTATCTCGGTTTGCTATCTCGGTTGGATTCCGCACAACCGGGGTGGTTTGTATACAAGGATTAGGCGACTAGATCCTCCCCTAGCCGGACCTACATGATTTGGACTACTAACACGAACTCTCATACGTTATGTTGACCCAAACTATTTTTAAACATGTGTTCAGGTACCCGTACTGTAACACCTCGAAAAATTTCGTCCAATAATGTCTTGACACGTGTCATAAGGTTCCGGTATGTGAAAACAAACTTTAGAGGGACTAAAAGTGACAAACAGTGAAAACTATGGAACGTAAGGGTCCAAAGTGTCAACAATGGATAAATAGACTCTATGATAACCCTACATAATGTTCATAACCTTAAACGGGTGGTTCATGGATCATACGAAGCGGAAAATGCCCAAAAGTGAGGAATTACAAACTATAGGGGCCAAAAGAGTCAACATGTTGAATTTATACCTCTGAGTGAACTTTTGGCAGACCCAAAGCTTTATAATGCTAAAATATACTCACTAGAATATGTGGTAAAAATTTCGTGAAGTTTCGTTAACGTATGAGAAAGTTATGGCCAAAACCGTACTTAAGGGGTTAAAAGCGTCAACGTCGAATTTCATGGCTTTTCGGTTGAGCGCAAAGTTATCCGAGGACATTACCATGTAGGTAAATGTCCCAAGGTTCTTAAAAACCAAGTTTGGGGGTTTACGGGTCAAGATATGTAGCCGAAACATCGCATACAAGATCAGAGACCAAAGCTGCCAAGTCTGAAAGTTGTTTGGCTGATCAGCAGGTCAGGCGACCCGCCTGGACAGACCCAAGCGGGCCGCGTGGGACTACCAGCATCAGAATTTCGCGAATTTTGCGTTCTTGGTCCGAAATTGAAGTGTGTAACAGCTCATTCCACCTCTCCAAGCTCCAATAAAATCCCATGCATGCCTATGGTAATAGTAACCTATCCTCAAACCTCTGAATCCCTCTTTAAATCAGATCATTCTTCACTTTCTTGGCATTTACATTTGTGAACAAAGAGCTCTCAACTCTCAAGAACTCTCTCAAGACTTTCTGGAGCATTTCTGGACATCAAGGCCGACTCCAAGTGCTTGCTAGGCTTCATTAGGACCTTGGTAATCTTTCATATCATCATAATTTCGTTCTAGCATAGATTAATTGCTAAAAGTCAAACTGATTGTTCTTATACTTTGACTTTCTGATTATACGAGTTTTACTCAGCCATTTCTCAAATTGAAACCACATATATGTTGGTATTTGTGTGGGAAACAAACCCTCAAAAGGGTATTCTCTGATTCCCACTTTATACATGCTAATTGTCGAGTCAAACTTGTTTCTAAAAAGTCAACAGAAGTTGTTTTGCAAAAATAAGCTTAAATGATAATGTAAAGGACATGCAATCTGTTTGATCATCATAAACAACTTATAATACATGTAAGAATATGTTTTATCATAATAAACTCGACAAATCTTTAGTATAGATACGAATCGGAACCGAAAGTCTTGTAAAACGACTATTTCGTAGACTATCGATTCGGATTCGTACATGCATGTTTGAGATCTGTATTGGAGAGTATTTTTGACCATTTTTATTTTGGTAAAACTCTCTGGAATTTTGTTGCTTGAGTCTATACTTAGCCGATTCATTTGCATGTTTCTGATTATGGTTAAAAGTTGACTATTTTGCCCTTTTTGATATAAAACGTGATTTTTGGAAAAGTAAAAGAGTAGAGATCTTTATTTCTAATATATAAACTTGCACCGAAAATTTCGGACCAGTTGGTGGTCCAGATTTTGAGTTATGGCCATTAGCGTAAAACTATGTTCTTAAGTTACATAAACGGCACATTTCGCATATAACCCATTTCAGGCCACGTTTTGATACAAAACTTTTTACCCACTGATGTTATATAATATTTTGGGATTTTTGATGATTTTTAATTTATTTTTTAGCTGAACGGATCTTAGATCGCTTAGTTATTTCGGTTTATGTCGGTTTTGACCGTTTAAGCCATAAAATGAGTTTTATGCATCCTGTTGACCCGAAACCTTTTCCTACTGATTTTATATGTTAAATAAATTATTTTAAGTATTCTGGAAATATAAAAATCCCAGATTTATTTTGAAAACCCGGAAACGGCGTTAAATCGCATTTTAAGCATTTTTAGCGCATAGTAAGCGTTATACACATTTTAAACATATAAGACTTATACCTACAGATGTAATTAGCATATTTTCATATAATAACAGTAAGTATAAATATTTGAACTCAGATTTCCAGTTTTGGCATTTTTAGCCTTGTGAAATTACTAAAATACCCCTACGGTGCATAGTTTGATTTTTAAATGTTAAGCTTGGTATATGGGTCATACCCTACTGTTTTAACATGTCATATTAAGTGTATTTACTGTATAATTCAGACCCGTAACTCAGATTTCTAATTTGACTCTTTTATAATCTTTTAAATGACCAAAATGCCCTTATAAGGCATAAATTGAGTTTAAAATTATTCCGGGCAATATAGAACATAACTTACTGATATTATATCATATTTAAAGCATATTATCTCAAGGAACTTGCATTTGACTCTCTTGGCTACCCGTAACGCCCTTTTTGCGTTCGGTTCGGTTTACGTAACTAGTTTGCGTAAATTGACCGAAACGGGTCAAACGTTATCATTTTTATTTCAAAATTCAGAATGTATTTAGTATACCCATATTATACAAGTATACAAACTTGTCGGGTCTAAATCACATTCTATCCGGTCCTTCGCTTAATCGTGCGCATGTAACGTATCGTCCTTAAAACTAACCGGTCAAAGCTTAGGCTTAAATAAAAGACCCGTTAGAAATCTAATAGGTTATTATAAACCTTTGTTCCAGATTAGGAGGCCCAGTAAAAGCTACCTACACTTACTGTTTGTGATTCATACTTGCTCAGGTAAATACATTTTGACTTATTTTCCCTATACGGGCTTGGGGTACGGTATTTAAAATACCGCTTGATTGGGCGCACAAGTCCTGCACCTTATGGGTGTACAGTCTTGAATAGCTTGTGCGACTCGTTTAAACAGTCTTGTCTTACTTTAGGCTTTGGGGGGTTATTGACCGTGTCCCGGATATCCTTGGCATTATCTTACGAGATGGCCACGACCAGAGCACGGGGTGTAGGCGTACACCCGGCGTGTATAACTCTTTAATGTGGTGTGTCATTTAATCTTTAGCCCGGACAGCAGATCCCGGGCCACCATAAGTACGGGTACATGTAAATCGTTCACAAGTTTATATTGCATAAATATCCCAAGTTAATAAAAATAGTTATGCCTTGTGCATTTAAATCAATTTTCAATCATTTTCAAAATGAGTCAGTCGATTTGTATTTACCAGTGTAAACTGACGTATTTTTCCCAAAAGGTTAAGTGCAGGTACTATACGAAATAGGCTGGCTGTTTCCTAAGAGCGTCCACTATAGTCTCGCAAGCTCGGACGACAAATAACTGTTGAACAATTTACTCTTATTTTTATTTGATCCGCCTGTGGATCCGTTTCAACTACTTATGATATTTATTATGTCATTTTAATTAAAGTTGAAATGTATCTATTCTGCTTCCGCTGTGCATTATTATATTGTGTTGTTTGTCTATGACGATGCCAACTACGTCACTGTACCCCACGTCGGGCCCACCGGTGACACGTGGAAATCGGGGTGTGACAGGTTGGTATCAGAGCCAACGCTGAGTGAATTAAACACTAGTCCTTTGTGTTTAATCTCAGTTACACAATTGCACAATCCTCGATTTTCGAGTCTAGACAAAGAACTTAGGAAATGTTCGACGTTTTGTTTATTTATCTTATTTTTTTTATTATTAGCTTTGTCTTATATATTTTGTTGTGCAACTTGTTTAATTTTTGACAGGTTCATCATGCCGCCACGTATGCGAGGACGAGGAGGATTCGCCACATCACATGACCACGAGGCAGGACCCTCACACAGGCGAGCCCCATCAGCTTCGCACAACACTGCAGCCCATGATCTTTGGAGATCATTCGCCGAGCCAGCCAGGCACTCGGTATCTTTGAGCACCTCGCCATCCCTACCCCACTCATTTGGGCCCCACTCTGAAAATGGGCCCCATGACTCCCATGGATCTTTCATTCCATTACACGAGTCACCTCACCACTACCCAGCACCAACTTATCAGGGCCTATACAACCCTGATGCTTACTTGGATGAACCAGTGGGTCATAACCCACTAGGACCTGAAGACCACTTCTCTGGTGGAAACGAGATGGAGGTTGACGAGGACACTGACCCTTCCCTACCACCGTCCGGCACGCCTAACCATCCCATTGAGATATCGGATGGGTCACCATACAGGGGATCACCATTCAATGGTGTTGATAGCTATGAGGAGAGGTTCAGGCAGCACGATTGGTATTACACCCCCAGCCACCACAACTCTCCGATGCTCCAGTCTCACCATGGTTCTCCGGTGCACTCGCAGCACCACTCTCAGCAGCAGCAGCTTCAGCAGCCGCCTTTGCAGCAGGACCCATCTGAGGCCTTTTGGCGCGACATGATTACTCCGTCGCCACCACCACCACCGGTTTTGCCTCCTCCGCCTCAGAGGCCAAGGAGGAACGCGCGTATGTCTACGCGAGGAGGGATTCGCATTGCCACCCCTCGACATTCAGGTAGCGGCCGCTACTCGCCGCTCCACGAGGAGTCAGAGACGGGAGAGTCTCAGCATCCCGTCTCAGAGGTTACTTCTGCGACTATTGCGCCACTACCGACGCAGAACTTTGGAGAGCCCATTCCTGCGTATGCTAGCGCAGCGCAGTTCAACCCGTTCGAGCCGACTTTTCCTCCCGGTTATGATTATACGGGAGATCCCTACTGGTTAGCTTCAGGCTACAACCCTCTCAACCAGGAGAGTACTTTTGGAGGTCCCTGGGCTACGGGACCATCAGCTTTTGGATTCCCACCACAGGGATACCAGCAGTATCAGCCACCGCCGCCGGCGCCCATGATGTCGCCACCGCAAGTCCAAGAAATCCTGCAAGGAATACATGATGTGCGACGGGAATTGCAAAATGATCGCCGACACAACCGCGGTATGTTCAAGAAGATGGTTGACTTGATTAAGGGTAAGAGTAAGAAGGATTATTAAATCCTTTGTTGTTAGCTCTTTTACTCATGTCCCTGCGTGGACATCTATTCCTGTATTCTACCCCTGCGTGGGTATATTTCTCTTATTCTACCCCTGCGTGGGTATGTTGTTCTGTTAACCCCTGCGTGGGTTTGTTTTATTTTATTTGTTGTTGTTGTTATTTGTTTAGCCCCTGCGCGGGCATGTTATTCATGTTATTTGAATTAAAGTCCCGTTTAGGGCAAAGATGTACTAGTTACTTTATTTAAAATTTGAAATGGTTAATTTGAATTTCTCATTTTATTTATGTGCATGAAAATAATATTAAAATAAATGGAAAATATAAATTTTTATTTGATTTGCAATTTTAATAAGAATCTTAGTAAGGTAGAACCTAGCTTGAATGCCTTATTTACAGGCCTAGCCAATATGGTAAAACCTGGTTGAAAAGATTCAAATCTCTGTTAACATCTGTAAACATGTTAACATTCCTGGCTAAACGTGATCTGTGGAATCACACAAGCCACCCTTTTTAATAAAACTATCTACAGATTATATCTGTACACAAGTCTGTTTACGACTTGATACCTACGGGTTATGACTATGTCATATAGTGGCAGTTGTGGTTTATGACTCTCTGTCTAGTAAAGGATTATTTGTTTAAATTATACAATGCTAATCCTATAAAAATCTAAATTTATAATTTAGTAAGTTGTCCGAAGTGACTAGGCCTATTGTGCCAATATATATATTTCATTCCATAATATAGTTGCTAATAAAAGCCTTGAATGGAATTAATAAAATTAACTATTATGATTCTTAATATCATGGTTAATAAATCGTCTAGAACGATAATACTGTTAGGTTTCTAATTAAGACCTTGTCCTTTTATGTAGCTTAAAGCTACATGGCCAAATCGGAGGAGACCAACAGTCATTCTGGAGAACACCCAGATAATACCAGGATTCACGTCACTGGTGAAGAATTGCAAGCACTGATAGATAACGCTGTTGCCAAAGCTATGGATAGGCAATTCAGGGAATCTAGCGGTACTCGGAGTAGGACCCGAACAGTATCGCACGTAAAGCCCAAGACTCATTCTGAGGCTCATAGTAAGCCACCTTCTAAAAAGAGTGAGCCGAAGAAGGATGAGGAGGATAATCACTCCTCCAACCACAGCAGTATTCCTAAGCAAGAAGTCAAGCTGAAGCATGATACGTACAGCAAGTCCTGTACGTACAAGTATTTCGTTTCTTGCAAACCCAGAGATTTTACTGGGGAAAAAGGAGCAGTTGACTGCATGACATGGATCGATGAGATGGATACAGTTGTTGACATCAGCGGGTGTGCTGATAGGGACGTCGTGAAGTACGTGTCCCAGTCGTTCAAGGGAGATGCGTTAGCATGGTGGAAGTCACTCCTACAAGCTGCCGGTAAGGCCACACTGTACGGTTTGTCATGGGAACAGTTTGTGGCCTTGATCAAAGAGAATTTCTGCCCGCAGCATGAGGTCGAAAGAATTGAATCAGATTTCGTATCTCTGGTTATGAAGAACCTCGATTGTCAAGCGTATCTTACTACGTTCAACACTTTATCTCGGTTAGTGCCTTATCTGGTGACCCCGGAGCCGCGAAGGATTGCTCGATTTATTGGGGGTCTGGCACCGGAGATAAAGGCAAGCGTCAAGGCTTCAAGGCCTACGACATTTAGATCCGTAGCTGATCTGTCCCTCTCCCTCACTCAAGATGTAGTCAGACTGAGAGCTATGAAGAGCTCAAAGGAAAACAAAAGGAAACGTGAGGATGACACCTCACGAAGATCTGAGAAACGACACCGAGGGAACAACGACCATAAGAAAGGGTCGGGGTTCAAGAAAGGAGATCAGTCGGGTGAGAAACCCAGATGCAAGAACTGCAAGAGACACCATTTTGGGAAATGTCGTTTGGAAGCGAAATCCCAGTCTCAAGAAAAGCGATGTGGAATCTGCAAGTCCACAGACCATAAAGCTCTAGATTGCAAGAAGATGAAGGATGCAACTTGTTTTGGTTGCAACGAGAAAGGGCATATCCGGCCAAATTGCCCAAAGAATGCAAAGAAAGCTGATGATGGGAAGAAGACTAATGCGAGAGTCTTCAGAATGGACGCCAAGGAGGCAGTTCTTGACGACAACGTCATTACAGGTACGTTTCTTGTAAATGATGTTTTTGCTAGAGTCTTGTTTGATTCAGGAGCTGATAAGTCGTTTGTAGATGATAAGTTCTGTAAATTGTTAAACCTACCTGTTAAAACCTTAAGCGTGAAATATGAGGTGGAATTAGCCGATGGAACCATAGAAACCGCCTCGACTGTTCTAGATGGATGTGTTATATCCATTAGGAACCATTATTTCCCGTTATCCTTGCTTCCCTTTAAGCTAGCTGGATTCGACATAGTGATAGGCATGGATTGGTTGTCGAGTAACCAAGCTCAGATTCTGTGCAACAGAAAGCAAGTAGTAGTGAAGACTCCGTCTGGTGAGTCACTTACTATTCAAGGAGATACCCAGCATGGATTGCCTGAGCAAGTGTCCATGCTCAAGGCATCCAGATGCATGCAGAAAGGATGTGTCATTTATATGGCACAAGTTACCATTGATGAGTCGAAGCCGAAGATTGAGGATATCCCTGTTATCTCAGAATATCCTGAGGTATTCCCTGAAGAGCTACCTGGTTTGCCACCAGATAGGCAAGTAGAGTTTCGGATAGATATCATACCAGGCGCAGCATCTGTAGCAAGAGCACCATATAGATTGGCACCAACGGAGATGAAGGAGTTGAGGACGCAGTTGGATGATTTGTTAGCTAAAGGTTTTATTAGACCTAGCTCGTCTCCTTGGGGAGCGCCAATCTTGTTCGTTAAAAAGAAGGATGGATCGATGCGTTTGTGCATCGATTACCGTGAGCTTAACAAGGTCACTATCAAGAATAGATATCCGTTACCCAGGATCGACGATCTGTTTGATCAGTTGCAAGGAGCAAGCTATTTCTCCAAGATTGACCTGAGGTCAGGTTATCATCAGTTAAAGGTCAAAGACGAAGATGTGCACAAGACAGCGTTTAGGACTCGTTATGAACATTACGAGTTCCTAGTGATGCCGTTTGGGCTCACAAACGCACCAGCCGCGTTCATGGATCTTATGAATCGCGTCTGCAAGCCTTATTTAGATAAATTTGTCATCGTCTTTATTGACGACATCCTTATCTACTCGAAGAGCCAAGCTGACCATGAGAAACACCTTCGTTGTATTCTCAAACTTCTGCATCAAGAGAAGCTTTATGCCAAATTTTCGAAGTGTGAATTTTGGCTTCGAGAAGTCCAATTCCTTGGACATGTAGTAAGTAAGCGTGGTATCCAAGTAGATCCCGCTAAAGTAGAAGCAGTCATGAACTGGCAGGAGCCGAAGACTCCTACCGAGATTCGCAGTTTCCTCGGGTTGGCAGGATATTATAGGCGATTTATCGAGAACTTTTCAAGAATTGCTGCGCCCCTAACTTCGTTGACTCGTAAGAAGATTAAGTTCGATTGGGGCCCTAAGCAACAGGAATCTCTCGACATTTTGAAGAAGAAGCTGAGCAATGCTCCCGTGTTGACACTGCCTGATGGCATAGAAGATTTCATAGTGTATTGCGATGCATCGCACACTGGTATGGGCTGTGTGCTCATGCAGAGAGGCAAAGTCATTGCCTACGCTTCTCGCCAGCTCAAGGTGCATGAAAAGAACTACACCACCCACGATTTGGAATTGGGTGCTGTTGTGTTTGCTTTGAAGCTATGGAGACATTACTTGTATGGAACCAAGTGTATAATTTATTCGGATCACAAGAGTCTTCAACACTTGTTCAATCAGAAGGAATTGAACATGCATCAAAGGCGATGGATGGAAACTTTAAATGATTATGACTGCGAGATAAGATACCATCCAGGCAAGGCAAATGTAGTTGCCGACGCCTTAAGCAGAAAGGAAAGGGTAAAACCAATCAGAATCAATGCCAAGCGCATTGAAATAAGAAATAATTTGAACGAATGGGTGTTAGCTGCACAGAAGGAAGCTGTGTTGGAAGCTAACTATCCTGCAGAAAAGTTAGGAGTAACTGAGGAGCAGTTATCCTATGACAAAGATGGAATGCTACGACTAAACGGACGAATATGGGTTCCAGTTTATGGAGGACTTCGGGATGTTATCCTCCAGGAAGCCCACAGCTCTAAATATTCCATTCATCCTGGAGCTGATAAGATGTACCAGGATTTGAAAGCAAACTACTGGTGGATTGGTTTGAAAAAGTCAGTAGCTGAACATGTAGCTAAATGCTTGACTTGTGCGCAAGTCAAAGCTGAGCATCAGAAGCCGTCAGGTTTGCTTCAACAACCTGAAATTCCCAAATGCAAATGGGAAATGGTGACAATGGATTTCATCACCAAGTTGCCAAAGACGAAAAAGGGAAATGATACCATATGGGTCATTGTAGATAGACTGACTAAGTCAGCTCATTTTCTACCCATCAAGGAGACGTATAGCTCCGATATGTTAGCTCAATTATACGTCGATAAGATTGTAGCGCTACATGGTATACCTGTATCTATTATTTCCGATAGAGATACTAGATATACGTCGCATTTTTGGAAGAGTTTCCAACAATCGTTGGGCACTCGTTTGAATTTTAGTACGGCTTATCATCCTCAGACTGATGGTCAGAGTGAGCGTACTATTCAAACTTTGGAAGACATGCTTCGTGCATGTGCGATCGATTTGGGTGGTAGTTGGGATAAGAACCTACCACTGATTGAATTCTCCTACAACAATAGCTACCATTCCAGCATAAAGGCTGCGCCTTTTGAGGCCCTATACGGTAGAAAGTGTAGATCACCCATTTGTTGGGCAGAAGTTGGAGAAGTCCAACTGTCAGGACCAGATATCGTCTTTGAGACGACAGACAAGATCGTTCAGATTCGCGATCGTTTGAAAGCTGCCAGGGATAGGCAGAAAAGTTATGCGGATCCTAAGCGCAAAGACTTTCACTTCGAGGTAGGTGATAAAGTATTGCTTAAAGTATCACCCTGGAAGGGTGTGATGCGATTTGGAAAGAAAGGCAAGCTAAGCCCGAGATATATAGGACCTTTCGAGATTATCGAACGTGTCGGGTCAGTTGCTTATAAGTTAAACTTGCCTGAAGAGCTTAGTGCTATTCACAATGTGTTCCACATCTGTAATTTGAAGAAGTGTTTCGCTGACGAATCACTGGTTATACCACATACAGATATACACTTAGATGAAAGTTTGAAATTCGTGGAAAAACCTTTGTCGATTGAGGATCGACAGGTGAAAAAGCTTCGAAGGAAGTACATACCTATTGTAAAGGTCAAATGGGATGCCCGTAGAGGTCCCGAATACACGTGGGAAGTGGAATCCACGATGCAAGAGAAATATCCTCATTTGTTTCAGTAAATCTCGAGGTCGAGATTTCTTTTAAGGGGGTGAGGATGTAACACCTCGAAAAATTTCGTCCAATAATGTCTTGACACGTGTCATAAGGTTCCGGTATGTGAAAACAAACTTTAGAGGGACTAAAAGTGACAAACAGTGAAAACTATGGAACGTAAGGGTCCAAAGTGTCAACAATGGATAAATAGACTCTATGATAACCCTACATAATGTTCATAACCTTAAACGGGTGGTTCATGGATCATACGAAGCGGAAAATGCCCAAAAGTGAGGAATTACAAACTATAGGGGCCAAAAGTGTCAACATGTTGAATTTATACCTCTGAGTGAACTTTTGGCAGACCCGAAGCTTTATAATGCTAAAATATACTCACTAGAATATGTGGTAAAAATTTCGTGAAGTTTCGTTAACGTATGAGAAAGTTATGGCCAAAACCGTACTTAAGGGGTTAAAAGCGTCAACGTCGAATTTCATGGCTTTTCAGTTGAGCGCAAAGTTATCCAAGGACATTACCATGTAGGTAAATGTCCCAAGGTTCTTAAAAACCAAGTTTGGGGGTTTACGGGTCAAGATATGTAGCCGAAACATCGCATACAAGATCAGGGACCAAAGCTGCCAAGTCTGAAAGTTGTTTGGCTGATCAGCAGGTCAGGCGACCCGCCTGGACAGACCCAAGCGGGCCGCGTGGGACTACCAGCATCAGAATTTCGCGAATTTTGCGTTCTTGGTCCGAAATTGAAGTGTGTAACAGCTCATTCCACCTCTCCAAGCTCCAATAAAATCCCATGCATGCCTATGGTAATAGTAACCTATCCTCAAACCTCTGAATCCCTCTTTAAATCAGATCATTCTTCACTTTCTTGGCATTTACATTTGTGAACAAAGAGCTCTCAACTCTCAAGAACTCTCTCAAGACTTTCTGGAGCATTTCTGGACATCAAGGCCGACTCCAAGTGCTTGCTAGGCTTCATTAGGACCTTGGTAATCTTTCATATCATCATAATTTCGTTCTAGCATAGATTAATTGCTAAAAGTCAAACTGATTGTTCTTATACTTTGACTTTCTGATTATACGAGTTTTACTCAGTCATTTCTCAAATTGAAACCACATATATGTTGGTATTTATGTGGGAAACAAACCCTCAAAAGGGTATTCTCTGATTCCCACTTTATACATGCTAATTGTCGAGTCAAACTTGTTTCTAAAAAGTCAACAGAAGTTGTTTTTGCAAAAATAAGCTTAAATGATAATGTAAAGGACATGCAATCTGTTTGATCATCATAAACAACTTATAATACATGTAAGAATATGTTTTATCATAATAAACTCGACAAATCTTTAGTATAGATACGAATCGGAACCGAAAGTCTTGTAAAACGACTATTTCGTAGACTATCGATTCGGATTCGTACATGCATGTTTGAGATCTGTATTGGAGAGTATTTTTGACCATTTTTATTTTGGTAAAACTCTCTGGAATTTTGTTGCTTGAGTCTATACTTAGCCGATTCATTTGCATGTTTCCGATTATGCTTAAAAGTTGACTATTTTGCCCTTTTTGATATAAAACGTGATTTTTGGAAAAGTAAAAGAGTAGAGATCTTTATTTCTAATATATAAACTTGCACCGAAAATTTCGGACCAGTTGGTGGTCCAGATTTTGAGTTATGGCCATTAGCGTAAAACTATGTTCTTAAGTTACATAAACGGCACATTTCGCATATAACCCATTTTAGGCCACGTTTTGATACAAAACTTTTTACCCACTGATGTTATATAATATTTTGGGATTTTTGATGATTTTTAATTTATTTTTTGGCTGAACGGATCTTAGATCGATTAGTTATTTCGGTTTATGTCGGTTTTGACCGTTTAAGCCATAAAATGAGTTTTATGCATCCTGTTGACCCGAAACCTTTTCCTACTGATTTTATATGTTAAATAAATTATTTTAAGTATTCTGGAAATATAAAAATCCCAGATTTATTTTGAAAACCCGGAAACGGCGTTAAATCGCATTTTAAGCATTTTTAGCGCATAGTAAGCGTTATACACATTTTAAACATATAAGACTTATACCTACTGATGTAATTAGCATATTTTCATATAATAACAGTAAGTATAAATATTTGAACTCAGATTTCCAGTTTTGGCATTTTTAGCCTTGTGAAATTACTAAAATACCCCTACGGTGCATAGTTTGATTTTTAAATGTTAAGCTTGGTATATGGGTCATACCCTACTGTTTTAACATGTCATATTAAGTGTATTTACTGTATAATTCAGACCCGTAACTCAGATTTCTAATTTGACTCTTTTATAATTTTTTAAATGACCAAAATGCCCTTATAAGGCATAAATTGAGTTTAAAATTATTCCGGGCAATATAGAACATAACTTACTGATATTATATCATATTTAAAGCATATTATCTCAGGGAACTTGCATTTGACTCTCTTGGCTACCCGTAACGCCCTTTTTGCGTTCGGTTCGGTTTACGTAACTAGTTTGCGTAAATTGACCGAAACGGGTCAAACGTTATCATTTTTATTTCAAAATTCAGAATGTATTTAGTATACCCATATTATACAAGTATACAAACTTGTCGGGTCTAAATCACATTCTATCCGGTCCTTCGCTTAATCGTGCGCATGTACCGTATCGTCCTTAAAACTAACCGGTCAAAGCTTAGGCTTAAATAAAAGACCCGTTAGAAATCTAATAGGTTATTATAAACCTTTGTTCCAGATTAGGAGGCCCAGTAAAAGCTACCTACACTTACTGTTTGTGATTCATACTTGCTCAGGTAAATACATTTTGACTTATTTTCCCTATACGGGCTTGGGATACGGTATTTAAAATACCGCTTGATCGGGCGCACAAGTCCTGCACCTTATGGGTGTACAGTCTTGAATTGCTTGTGCGACTCGTTTAAACAGTCTTGTCTTACTTTAGGCTTTGGGGGGTTATTGACCGTGTCCCGGATATCCTTGGCATTATCTTACGAGATGGCCACGACCAGAGCACGGGGTGTAGGCGTACACCCGGCGTGTATAACTCTTTAATGTGGTGTGTCATTTAATCTTTAGCCCGGACAGCAGATCCCGGGCCACCATAAGTACGGGTACATGTAAATCGTTCACAAGTTTATATTGCATAAATATCCCAAGTTAATAAAAATAGTTATGCCTTGTGCATTTAAATCAATTTTCAATCATTTTCAAAATGAGTCAGTCGATTTGTATTTACCAGTGTAAACTGACGTATTTTTCCCAAAAGGTTAAGTGCAGGTACTATACGAAATAGGCTGGCTGTTTCCTAAGAGCGTCCACTATAGTCTCGCAAGCTCGGACGACAAATAACTGTTGGAACAATTTACTCTTATTTTTATTTGATCCGCCTGTGGATCCGTTTCAACTACTTATGATATTTATTATGTCATTTTAATTAAAGTTGAAATGTATCTATTCTGCTTCCGCTGTGCATTATTATATTGTGTTGTTTGTCTATGACGATGCCAACTACGTCACTGTACCCCACGCCGGGCCCACCGGTGACACGTGGAAATCGGGGTGTGACACGTACGATATGGAACGAGAAGGGTAGATACAAACTCGTGGTTTTGGTAGATAATATCTGATAAGAGTTTCTTGAATGTAGACTATTTTTCTTAAGAATTATTAGGCGACATTCTGTAGAGGTCTCATGCAATCCGTGGACTGCACACATCGAGGATGCTTCGACGAATGCTTTGATTCGTCCCTGCTGCTTAGAGGACACGGGGTGGTCCGTTATACCACCCCTACAACGCGTGACAACACCACGCTACACCGCCGCATCCATTCGTATAACGCGTTAATGTTATAACGCGTGGAACAGATAACGCGTTGAACTATGAAATGACCGTTTGAATATTTTGAATATTTTGACCGTTTGGCACAAATATTACCGTTTGGGGGTAATATTTTGAGAGGCTTTTTATATAAATCATTTCCCACTCAAATAAATCATAAAACTATCCAATTCAACTCCAAAATTTTACATCTCAATCTAAATTTTACAATACACATGGAAGGTTCAAGCAAGAGAGGTGGGGGTTCGAAAAAAAGAGGTTCGGGTACGAAGAAAAATCCCGTTAGACCCAAGGTTCGAGCGAATCTTGGCGAGCCGACGCGCTTTAGGTTACAAGACGAACCCGACTAAGTCCCACCCTTTCAAACCCAACAATATCCACCCTTTCAAACCCAACAATATCCACCCTTTCAATCGCAAACGTACCAAAACCAACCGTTCGTTCCACCGTTTCAACCTCACCAATTTCAATCGCAAACGTATCAAACCCAACCCCACACACTCGACCCACTACTAGAAGACAACACCCTCATTCATCATTTTGCAAACGCGTGGCGTGAACCACAACAAAGTCTTGGCGAGGAAGAGGAAGAAAAAGAGGAGGAAGAGGAAGAGGAAGAAGAACAAAATGATGGCGTTCAAGAAATCGCTCCAATCGGCCGACAACTTTGGACGAGCGAGGAGGAGGTGTCCTTGGTGAAGGCGTATTTGCACATCTCGGAGAGTAGGAAACATGGGAACGGGCAAAGAAAGGATGCGTTTTGGAGACGGGTCATTAATCATTTTAGGCAACTTCCGGTGCAAGGATACGAAACATGGACCAAATGACGTCGAAGTGGACGGATTTGAACGGGAAAATTAGCAAGTTCAACGCTTGTTTCATTCAAAAGGTATGTTTTTTTATTAAAGTTTAATAAAAACAGTTTTTAAAAAAAACAGAAACGGTTTTATAAAAAAACAGTTTTATAAAAAAAACAGTTTTATAAAAAAACAGTTTTATAAAAAAACAATTTTATAAAAAAACAGTTTTAAAAAAACAGTTTTATAAAAAAACAGTTTTATAAAAAAACAGTTTAAAAAAAAACAGTTTTATAAAAAAACAGTTTTATAAAAAAACAGTTTAAAAAAAAACAGTTTAAAAAAAACAGTTTAAAAAAAACAGTTTTATAAAAAAACAGTTTTAACAAAAAAACAGAATTTGTTAAAAAAAAACATAACATTTTATATTTTTTGTAGAACCGAAACCCACAAAGTGGAGCGAGCGAGGCGACGATCATGCAACAAGCCACCGAAGAGTATTGCCGAGTGTACAAAAAGAGAACTTTTCCACACGTGGGGGCATGGGAAGTTGCGAGACATCACCCGAAGTGGGTCCCCGTTGAGTTGGTTGACATGCGTGGTCCTACGGCTCCAAAAAAACGAGGCGGTTCGAAAAGATCAAAGACATCCGAGTCGGGGAACTACACGACTTCCGCGTCGGATAACTTGCCCGAAATGAACTTAAACGACGACCCCCTTGACGAACCCGATCAACCCCTTGACGACCCCGTTGAAGAAGATACACCCACAAGGCCATGACACAGACGAGGTGGTGAATCGTCAAGCAAAGGTAAGGAAGCGGTGGCGGAGTCGATCATCAGAATCGAAGAGGAGAAAATGAGCCACTTCAAGAAGGCCGAACAAAGAAAAGAAACAATTATGTCTCTAAAAGTTGAACGCGAGCAGGCGTACAAGGAACACTTGAAAATGATTGAAAGACAAAATGATTTAAAAATCTTGTGTGAAAACCACGCCCATCTCGACGAACCGTTCAAGTCAATTGTCATTCAACAAAAGCGCGAGATTTGCGCAAAGTGGGGTTGGGAGATGCCACCCGTTTAGTTGTTTTTTCATTTGGCTATGTAATTTATTTTTTAAGTTTAATGAAATTTATAATTTAGTGTTTTATTTTTAATTTCTAAATTTTAAAATGAAAATTAAAATATTTTGGAGTGATAGAATCCCATCACTAGTGATTTCACCCCTCCTACATTTCTATCACTAGTGATAGAAATTTGGTTGATGACATGGCATGATTTTATTGGAGAATGAGAGTGATAGAATATATCACTAGTGAACCACCCCTCCTCCCCTTATGTTGCATTTATTTATTTAGTTCAAAGTACTTGTAATTCAATTTAGTGTAAACATCGAATAACAATTCGATTAATGTTGCTTTTGTTGTGCAATTTTTCTATCATGATCTCCTTAACAATAAACTATTCAACTTTTTAGATATTTATACGATATTTTATAGTACATAAGAGGATGATCACATAGTAATTTTTTTTCTTTGTACAAAAAACGGTTTGGGTCCGCCGACCCAATAAAACCGATTTGGCCCAAACCAGTTTGGGCTAACCCGAGCCAATAGTTTGGTATAGGTTTAGGGTTTTTGTGTTGAGAATTAGTTCCATCCCGAACCAATTTAAGCCCGCCCTAAAGAATGATAAAAACTGGTTTAAACACGAAAATATGTTTTAAACTCGATCCAAATTTGTTTGGGTGGGTTGGGGGTTTAAACCTTAAAAACTGGTTTAGGCCAAACAGGTTTGAGAATAAACAAGGGTGGGTTGGGGTTTTAAACCTTAAAAACTGGTTTAGGCCAAACAGGTTTGAGAATAAACAAGGGTGGGTTGGGGTTTTAAACCTTAAAACTGGTTTAGGCCAAACAGGTTTGAGAATAAACAAAAAAATCCGGTTCGGTTTGGACCCAAACCAGTATTTGTACGCCTCCCAACACAGTAAGGCTCGAAGAGGTTTCTTAGGAGTTATAGGGCTTCACTAAAATGTGGCATACTAACACGGGCTAACAAACCCTAACTTCCTATACGTAAAGTTTACCAGTATATATATCACGCTTCTCATCTTCTCGACTTTTCGTATCTTCCAAGATGGATACATTCCACAGTGCTCGGAGCAATGGACATGCTGCTGTTTGACGCCCACAATAATCGTAAGTTTCCTCTCTGTTAAGTGCTAATCAACAGTGGCGTCTCTGAGAACTCATGTACCATGTTCGAACTCGAAAAATGTGCTCTTATGCCTTAACGATAAACAATGCAATTACGGAAATAACAAGAGCGTAGTATTCGATAAACAATGCAATTACCAAAAATGAGAAAATTATAGTATTCAAATGAGTTACATTACACACCGTAATAACTAATAAACTAATAGCTAACCAATGATTCGTGCAGCCCTCCTTGCATTCTTTATAACAAATTGGTGGTTCAACTCTTCACAATTTATATTATCTAAGACTTCGTTTTCAATTAGTAATGGGCTCAATTAACCTAGCGGGCTAAATTCTAAAGTCGAAACCATAAAAAATGATGCGTAAAGGAGCCTTATTTGAAATTGGTATGGATTTACTATTTTAAAAAAATTAACATATATATATCGGATTTTTTTAAAACCATATGCCCTGCGAAATCATGGGCCCTGTGCGAAAGTCCTCCCCGCAAACCATCTAAGCCTCCCCTGCTAATTAACATAATGTTATTGTAATATATCCAGTTTTCTTTTCTTTTTTTTTTATATGCCAAGATGAATATCCTAGTGTTGTGTTTTAGTTTCATCTTAAAGGAGTTTTTCTACTAGTTCTACCAATTTATCAAATATATAAATCGGTGGTTCAGAAGCTGAAAGTAAATTGCAGGCTTGTTATGTCCTAACTGTTGTATCTAATCAAATTGCAGTTTCTGGTGGTTTGGCAACGGAAAGTTTAACAAAGACATAAGAACCACTAAATTCTAGCCGAAACAACAAGAAAGGAACCGACATATGTTTGAATCTTTATTTCTGTAAAAGTAGAGTTGGGAGAGAATGGATTCCAGGCATGGTAAAGTTAGAATGAATGTAGAAGGTGATAGACTAAGCACCTTGCCAGACGATCTTATCCATAAGATCCTCTTCTTTCTTGGAATTAGATATGCAGTCCAAACAAGTGTGTTGTCACCTAGATGGAGGTACATCTGGACTACAATGCCCTGTCTCGATTTCTCAAGTGAGGATTTGCATTATCGCAGGTTCTTCAAATTTGTTACACGTTTTTTGTCTGGCCGAAATAATCAAACAGAAGTGCATTGTGTCAAGCTCGCTTTTCATGAAAAGGATGGCCATCTGTTTGTCGAAAGAGTTTTGGAATTTGCGTTCTCCAACAATGTCAAACAACTAAACATTACTTGCTTGTATGAAACTGAAAATGTGGGGTTTTTACAGGGGTTTTTACAGCGTTCATACGAAACCCCTCTTTCTGTCTATAATTCTCAGTCTCTCGAAAATCTCACTTTGTCCTTCACTTACTCCTACACTTACAGAAGTTACATTACGATCCCACCTACATGGTACATGCCGGCGTTAACAACACTGAATCTCCTTTGTGTGGTATTGAATGCTGGCAAAACTACTGAAAAGTACGACAGTCTTTTCTGGAATTGTGCAAACTTGAAGAATCTCACCTTAAAGGGTTGTAGAATAATGGATGGATCGAAAGATCTCAATATATGCCACCATGGATTATCTAATCTAACACTTGAAAACGGTATTGGGGGAGTCAATGTGGTTACACCTCAACTTAAGAATCTCACTATAAGAAATTGGCCAGGGATTCATCTTATTTCCGCACCCAACCTTGCCTCCTTGCTTTATAAAGATGATGATTATGGTAGACTCTTGAAGATTTCTACCGACCTTCTTCATTTGCAGAAAGCGGATATATGTATTCCGCAACACTCTGGATCATTGCAATCACTTTTTTCCGGCCTCCCTCTCCAGCCATATATTCATAATATAGTTTTTCTTCTTCAACAGCTCCGTAGTGTCAAATTTCTTACGCTTAACTTGGAACTTGTCAAGGTATGCTGTTATTGGTCATTAATGTTACACTGCGAATCTAACAAAGATTTTTAATATAAACAATGGAAATATACGTAAGATTAAAAAGAAAGGCATATTAAGATGGCATAAATGTACTCCCCTTTTGTAAACATCACTTTTTTGACATTACTTGCAGCTTCTATCTTCATCAGCGGAACTAATCTCAAATCAACCTTCTCCGTTTACCGACTTAAAGAGTTTAAAGATTTATCCAGCTGATATTACCATCCCAAAGGTAACCATGTCTACTGAAGTCAAAAACTTTTTGCTAGATAGTTCTCAAGGTGCCACCTTTACACTGGTTTCACATGAGGTATGCCCACCATAAAGTGTGTTTTTATCTTTCATACATTTTACTTATTGCTTTGCTATTCTAAATCAAACCATCTATTTCTACAAGAAAGAACATTTAATATTGGAGTTTATTATATATGACGAGTATCGATGTTTCATGCTTATTTTATGATCCATGGAAACTATGCAGGAGGCTAGAGCTATTAGGAATGTTTCATCGGCAGAAAACCTTATGAGAAAGTTGCAAGTACTACTAGATCAGTGGACAGAAAATAGTGAAATATATACGACTGATATGGAGCAGGACAAGGCACCAATGGAAAGCCATAGGGCAATAATGTATGAGCAAGTGAAAGTTGAGAATGATAGGGCACAACTAGACGTGAAAATGAAATGGCATTTTGGGGAAAGAATGACACACATCGAGAGCTATTGGGAAGGTCTGAAAGTGCAGTTTGAGAAAGGGTATGAAAATACTGGTCACATAATTTCAATGGTGCGGGATATTGAAGGAGTACTGACAAAGCTGCCTGCATCATATCGGGATAAGTTGGAAGGAAGGTTTTCTGGTTTGTGTGTAGAGGCTGAGACAATCATGGATAATGTGATGGATTGTATGAAGATCAAATGCGGTAAGACGCCACATCGTTCAAATGTCTCCTCTCATGAACTTGTTACGTCACCACAGCGATCTTCTTGACAGTTTGTTAGTTGGGATGCTCACGCTTTATATTTGTGTTAATGGACTTTAAACAAGGATATGTTTTTTTTGCCTGTAATATCTTTCACTTATGATACTTACCTTCCAGATGATCTAAGGCTTTAATACTTTTTGAGTTTATGCTATTACTTTAACCCCCTCGTTGGAGTGGGTATTCGTCTTATTGTGGATAATTTATTTTATACTAGGTTACAATCCTTTGCATCACACGAGTTGAAATATGTCCCCCATGGTTTTCTTTTATTATATAATATAGATAGATATAGATATGGATGTCGATTATACCGTTTTCTCTTCATTACCTTTTTTAGTTGTTTAATAATTTTCATTTGAAAATGATTCTTACTAATCAAAACATCTAAGATACAGATGACCTAAGAAAACAATAGTGAACCATGCAGACAAGATCTTGTAAACTTGTTTTAATTTCTTAAAGAAGTATTCAAAGGTTTTCTTAATCCCAAGGGTATTTTGGTCATCTGATAACCACTACTAACTTTATAAATATTATGTACAGGATATTAGGGTACACGGGAACCGTGAGAACTCGCTCATCAATCAATTATCCAATCATCGGTTGACACATAAACCTCCTCAATTTGAATGTGCCAAACACGGATTCACTTACGCCAGTGTTCCAGAGCTACCCCATGTGTTGATACACCTTTTGTGGACGCGACTCGACTCGGTTCGGTTCAACTTGATTTCAACTTGGTTAGGTTCGGCTCATGCCCGACGTCACGACATTCCTCCGTCGTGCGCCCCTTCTCCCTCTTCACCCCTTTAATCAGAATCAGATTTAGGGTTTTTTGGATAGTAAGTTCCTTTCGATTTTGATTTCGAGTTTGACAAATTCTCTCCTCGTATACACTGATAATCTATGCTTATTTTCTCACGCTCACACTCAACCGAACTAAAAGCTTGTTTGCCTAATGAATATGTTACTCTTATGTTTTAGTTTCATCTTAATTTATGAATGAGACCTGTACTTGAAGGCTATCATGACAAGCATCATCCATATTGATCACGCTCCCACAAACTGATAATGTTCCCATTTTCATTTGTTTTGAGTTTTGGTAATGACAAGTTGTTTAATGCCAATAAAACAACTTTGTTTATTGAGTGTGTAGTTTGTGCTATGTCCTAACTGTTGCTTGCAATCAAATTGCAGTTGAACCATACAAAAGAAAAGGCATATAAGCAACTTCGGTTTAGGCGAGAATGGATTCTGGGTATGGTAAAACTAGAGTGAAAGTAGAAGGTGACAGACTAAGCAACTTGCCGGATGATGTTATCCACAAAATCCTCTCTTTTATTGGCATTAAACAAGCAATCGAAACAAGTGCTTTGTCGTCTAGATGGAGGTATGTCTGGACTTCAATGCCCTATCTCAATTTCTCAACTAAAGATTTTCGTACGTTGCGCAAGTTCTCCACATTTGTTGAACATGTTCTCTCTGCTCGGAATAATCAAACAGAAGTGCATTCTGTCAACCTCACTTTTCGTGGAAAGATTACCCATGTGTTTGTCAAGAGAATTTTGGACTATGCGTTCTCCCACAATGTCCAACAGTTGAACATAACTTGTTTGTCTGGAAAGAAGATGGAATTCCCTCTTTCTCTCTTTAATTCTCTGTCTCTCAAGCATCTCACCTTGACTGGGAATAATTACAGAGATGCCATCCTGATTCCATCTACTTGGGAGCTGCCAAATTTGGTCACATTGAAAATCTGTGCTTTCACATTGAATGCTGACGATACCGGCAAGTGTCTTGATCTTTTCTCCAACTGTGCAAACTTGAAAAGTCTCACCTTACGTCATTGTAGACTGAGGGGCTTGAATGGTTTCAATATATGTCATCCTGGACTATCTAGTCTAACACTTAATTTAATTGGACATGATGGTTGTTTGCGTGTCAATGTGGTTACACCTCAACTCAAATATCTCACTATTATACTTTGGCAAGGGGTACTTTCGATTTCCGCACCCAACCTTTCCTTCTTGCATTATAAAGATAATTCCTATCGTTTGGAGTTTTCTGCCGACTTTCTCTGTTTAAAAAAGGTGGATATATGTGTACCGTATATCTATAAAGATAAGGAACATGCTCATAACATTGTTCGTCTGCTTCAACAGATTCATAGTGTCGAATTTCTTACACTTAGCTTGGAAGCTATCGAGGTATGCTGGTATTGGTCTCTAATGTTGTCATTCGCATATAACAAATATTTTCAATATAAACAATGGACATCTCTTGTGATTGCAAAAAAAAAAAACATTAAAAAGATGCGATTGTGAAAAACAATAAAAAGATTTGTACATACAAACAACGAAACAAAATTAATTAATTTTTGACAAAAGAGGTATATAAAGTGCTTACATGAGTCTTACCTAGGGATGCAAACGAATTAAACTTTTCGCGAACAGTTCATGAGCTGTTCGGCGCCTCGGCGGGAAGTTCGTCTGTGTTCGTTCGTTTAATAAATGAACGAACACGAAAAAAATTTTCGTTCGTTTAGTTAAATGAACGAACATGAACCGAGGCCGCGTTCGTTCATTTATGTTCGTGCACGTTCGGTAACGTGTTCGTTTGTTAGTTTTCGTGTGCGTTCATGAACGTTCGTTTGTGTTCGGTTCCTAAAATTAACAAACGAACACGAACAAGTTCATTTCCATAACGAACGAACACGATCATAAAATCCCATTCGGCAAGCGTTCGTGAACACATGTATATCCTTAACAAGTGTTCGTTCGGTTCGTTTGCAGCCCTAGACTCATACTACGTCTTCTATTTGACTGCTTTACTTACATGACGATTAAAAAACACATATTCAGGAAAATAGACTTTTATATCTTTACTTACGTTTATGAGATTGCATTATTTTTTCAGCTTCTTTCTTCATTCGTGGAACTAATCTCACATCAACCTTCACCATTTGCCAACTTAAAGAGATTAAAGATTTATCCAAACTGTGTTTCTCGTTTGGCCGAGGATCAAACAAAACCAGAAGTAACTATGTCTACTGAAGTTAAAAAGTATTTGCTAGATAGTGCTCCAGGTGCCACCTTAACAATGGTTTCACATGATGTATGTACGCCATGAAATATATATTTGTCTTCCGTACATTCTACTTATTGCTCTGATTACCCAAAGTTCTTATTCAAGTACACCCTATGAACTAAATTTGTAAGTTGTTCTCAAGTGAACTATCAAAATATCATTTAATATGTTTCATGTTTATTCAGGGTGCAAACGAGCCGAGCCGAGCCCGAGCTCAACCAGGCTTCGAGCTCGATTAACTTTCGGTTCGAGCTTTGTTTTCAAAGCTTGAGCTCAGCTCGTTGGTAGTTTCTCAAGCTCGAGCTCGTTATCATTTGTTAATCAATATATTAAAAAGATAATATAAATCATAGACTCGTTTAGGTTTGCGAGCTTGATAAGTGAAGCTCGGACTCCGGCTCGGCTTGTAAACAAGTTTAAATAACCTCAGCTCGCGTACTAGACAACTTTATATAAGGGATAAATGTTATTAGATATTAACAAAATCTAATATTACACTAAGGTTCAACGAGCCTGACGGGCTTTACATGGCAGTCTCGAGTTCGGGCTCGATAAATAAACGAGCTTTATTTTAGGCACAAGCTCGGCTCGGGCTCGATAAGGCTCGACTCGTTTGCTCCCCTACTTATTATGATCCGTGGAAACCATGCAGGAGACTAGAGCTGTGATGAATGTTCAATCTGCACGAAGCCTCATGAGAGAGTTGCAGGAGCTGCTAGATGAGTGGAAAGAAAATAGTGAAACAAACACGGCTCATATGAAGCAAGACAAGGCACCAATAGAGAGCCGCATGTCAACGGTACATGAGCAAGGGGAAGTTGAATACCATAAGGCACAACCAGACACAAAAATGGAAGGGCGTTCTGGTGGAAGAATGACACATATCACGTGCTATTGGGAAAATCTGAACAAGCAGTTTAAGAAAGGGAATAAAAAAACTGATCACATACTTTCAATGTTGCAGAAGATTAAAGGCGTACTGACAAAGCTGCCTACATCACATCGGGCTAAGTTGCAAGAAAGGTTTTTTGGTTTGTCTGCAGAGGCCGAGGCTATCATGGATGATGTTATGGATTGTATGAAGATCCAATATGATAAGAAGCCAAGCCGTTCAAGTGTCTACTTTCATGAACTTGCAGCATCAGAACCGCTTTCTTGAAGATCCTATTTGGTCTTTTAATTTGTTTTCAGGTTCCATCTCCATGTTAATTGTGGGCTAGAGCTATAGTCGGCTGCCCAAACTAACGTTCACCCTTTTGGCGCAATTTGGGATGGTGAATTTATATATTTCTTGTGCTTATGGGCTCGTATCTATGGACATATTTTTTTTTTTACTTTTGGCTGCTACTGTACGTAGACTAGACTAGACTAGACGGGCACTCTTACTGATTTTTGGTTTGTGAATCTTCAATTATTGTATTTACCTATATGAAAGGCTTAAATGGTTTTTTTGTTTGAGGGGACAATCTTGACCCAAAGCCTTCCAAATGGGTCAGTTTGGGTTGCTTTTAAAATTATATGGGTTGGTTTGGGTAAGATATTTTAACTAAATGGGTCACAATGGGTCACTTGAAATTTCATCTTGTTGTTTTCGGGTCAAAGCGGGTGGACAACATTAAAGAAATGGGTCGATGTGGGTTGGTGTCTTAAAGAAACGGGCAGGTTTCGGATCGGAATGGGTTTCGAGTTGGCACAAGTATCCGCGCGAGACGGGGTACGGCATGAAACGGGTTTTGGATCGGAACGGGTTCAGTTAAAATTGAGTTTCGGGCCAAGACGGGTTTCGGCATGACGCAGGTTTTGGATCGGAACGGGGTCGGTTCGGGTCGAACCGTACCGTTTCGAGTCGAACTGTTTCGACCAGTACCGTTTCGACCCGTACTGTTTCGAATCGAACCGTTTCGACGCGAGCCGTTTCGACGCGAACTGTATCGGCGCGTACCGTTTTGACGCGAACTATTTCGGCACGAACCGTTTTGACCAGTACCGTTTGGGTGACCCACTTGGAAGGAATCATAAATGCTTCTGTATATATGTGTATGTATATACATTCTATTTCATATCAATGGAATTTCAGCTTTAATATCATCTGTTTCAGCTTTAATATCATCTGTTTGCGTTAATTTCACACAGACTTATGCTAGCTAGCTTAATTGATTGAATTGCATTTGTGGTGTTTGAAAAGGTATATTCTTAATTTGGTATTGTGAAATTTGGTCTATTTGTTCTTAATCAGCTTAAATATCATATTCTTGTTAGTTGGTACTGTTATAAATTTGTGTAAACCTAATTTTATGTCAAAAGTTATGGCTTCAAACACAATTCTTGATTGTGGAGATGGCAAATCCACTTCTTTTTCTGTTTACTATTATCTGGTCTGTATTGATTTTTAATTATGTCTGGAAACCACTAGAATGTTCTTGACGTTGTGTTTTAACAAGCAGATTAATACCGTTGTGTTTTAGCATTCATGCTGATAATGTTGGAAGATTTCTTGACGATGTGTTTTACCACATGCTGGAGGATTTCTTGACATTCTGTTTTAACAGCAAGCGGATTAATACAGTTGTGTTTTAGCATTCATGTTGGTAATGCTGGAGGATTTCTTGACGCTGTGTTTTACCATCCATGCTAGTAATATTGGAGAATTTCTTGACATTGTGTTTTAACAGCAGGCAGATTACTAATATGAATAAATAGAAGATTCTTAATATTATATGTGATATGAATTTTGTTGCGTATAATCTACGGTTGTTTCCATGTTAATTTTGTTCACCAAAATTATAAGAATTTTATCAATTCTAAGGTTGAAAATTGGGTCAATTGTCCTCAAATTTCAAAATTTAGGGTCTACTTTATGTTTACAGAACAAAATAATATTCAACTTTTTAGGCTCAATTCCTAAAATTCTTCAAAAATTTAACCGAATATGAAGCTTGAATGCTATGAAATAATTCTAAACTTTAGCATGAATGCTATGAAATAAATTTTATACACATAGAACTTAAAAAAAAACATTTTTTAACCAACTCGACCCGACCCGACCCGAAACCCGTTCAGACCCGAACCCGCTCCGACCCAAACCCGTTCCAACCCGAACCCATTTTGACTCGAACCCGTTTCGACCCGAACCAAAACAACCCTTTTTTTAATTGACCCGTTTTGACCCGAACCTGTTTTGACCCATGACCTGACCCGATCCGACCCGTTTGCCAAGTCTAGCTTTTGTAATTAAGTCTACGGTTCTATCTTCCGAGTTCATGCTGTATTTTTTAGGGGGGGGGGGTTGTAAATATGATACCGAACCCGTTTTGACCCATGACCTGACCCGATCCGACCCGTTTGCCAAGTCTAGCTTTTGTAATTAAGTCTTCGGTTCTATCTTCCGAGTTCATGCTGTGTTTTTTTAGGGGGGGGGTTGTAAATATGATACTTACCTATTCGATGATATAAAAGCATATAAATCATATGAAAATAACTTTCAAAAAATCTCCATATACAAACCATATGAAATTATGATACTCTACAAAATTACCATACAAGTTCAAAATTAGTTCACAAGTTCGTTTGTAGAGTAATTGTGATACTCTTCAAAATTACTTTACAAAGATCAAAATTACGCTACAAGATACTTTTACAAAATTACTCTACAAGACAGTTTTACAAAATTACCATACAAGATCATTTGTAGAGTAATTTTGATAAGTACGAAAATGCACCGCGTTTTTCAGCAAAACCTTCAATTCGTACATTTTGTACGTTAAAGGTATTTGTATTTGATCTTTTAAGTATTACGACACATAACTATATACTTTACTTTCATCTATAAATAGTTTATTAAAAGGTTAGAGAATATACTAGGTTTTGAGAATATACTTTTTTCAGTAAATTGCAAAAATCGTCCCTGAGGTTTAGGCCTGTTTGTCAGATTCATCCAAAATGACTTTTTTTTGTGCCAAACAGCCCTCCACCTTTGGCATTTTTTGCCATTTTCATCCATACCACTAACTTAGTTTACTTTTTATATTAAGTTGAAGGGTATTTGGATGAAACTGGCAAATATAAAACCCCAGGGACGATTTTGGCAATTTACTCAAACTCTTTTTAATTTCTTTTATTTAATTAATTTAGTCACATATATATAAAATAGAATATACATGCAGTTTTTATAAAAAAAAATTAATAGTTTTGTCACATAATTTTTATAAATTTTCTTTCAAACCACTAACTTAGTTTAATTTTTCTGTTAACGTGAAGGATGTTTTAAATTTTATAAATTAAGACAGAAATTAATATCCAGTTTTTTATATAAATCGGTTTTATAAAGAGAAAACGATATATAAAATTGTAAAAATGAATAAATATGTATTTCTTTTAAAGAATTGTGAAAAATCCACAAATATTGGTAAAAATGAATAAACTTGTATTTTTTTAAGTTTTAGTAAAATAAGGGTAAAAAAAACATTATTGTAAGACCCTCAGTCCATTTATACGATTTGTGTATAAATTTCGATTATAATTATTTAATTTTGTTTACACATACATTACAAAATATGCATTTCTTAAAAACTTTATGTAAGTGCAGTTCCTGCCGGGTAACTGTCGGTTATCAGTTATGTGTCAACCAAAGCAGAAGTCCAAGTTAAAGTCAATGATAATGAAGATTATCAATTACTGAAGGCATTCCGGACGACTTTCTAGTGTTTCGGATTATTGTATTGATTTGTATCCCGGACAATGTGTTTTGTCCGGGTTTAGTCCCTAGCCTATATATATGTTTGTGTTGTATAGGATTAGGGCAAACATAGAGAGAAAGAACCCTTGAGTGCTTGGTGCACCTCTCACAAGATCCCACCTATTCTCCATCACTGTGTGTATTCTAGAGAGAGAGAGAGACTATGTGTTAGTGAGAGAAAGCTAGGTTTAGATCTTTGTGATCTAAACCAGCTTGTAGATGATGTATACTCCTTTGGTTTGTGTAATCTGTGATGACTGATTCATCAATAAAGAGATTCATCTTCTACATATTTCTATCTTGTTCATCTTATGATTGTTCTTCATGTCTTGAATCAAGTGCAATGTTTGATGTTCGTCATCGATCCAGTGCTATAACAGTGGTATCAGAGCATGGTTACCGATTCGGAATGGTCTAACCGCCTTCCGAATCACCATTGCTCTTGATTTGATGTTTGTTTCCACCAAACATCTTGAAGACGTGAAGATTTTGGTCCAGATATGAAGATATTCGAGCTGTGTTGGAGAGAACTGCTGGGTTTTTGGAGATATAGGGTTTTGATCCAAAAAAAAAAGGATTGTCTGAGTTTAAAACTCTGTGTTTGTGTTTCCGGGGTTTTTGGTGAACCAGTGTGAAGTCACACTGGGGAGATTGTCCGGAGACTAGTTACTGAAGCTTGCCTTTGAGCGTTGTCCGAGTTTTTACATCCTTTAAAAGGTCAGAGGTTTGGAACTCCAAAAGGTCAGAGTTTTAGAACCTTCAAAAGGTCAGAGTTTTGGAAACTCCAAAAGGTCAGAGTTTCGGAAACTCCCAAAGGTCAGAGTTTTGGAACCTCCAAAAGGTCCGAGTTTTGGAACCTCCAAAAGGTCCGAGTTTATTATTCTTTTAAAGTTTCCGAGTTTTAAAACTCATCATCAGAGTTTTAAAATCCACTCCAAGTTTTGATGTTCCGAGTTTTAAACATAGAGATGTTGTTCCGAGTTTTTCTCCATCAAAGTGCTCCGAGTTTTAGATTAACAAAATTGTTCCGAGGTTTGGCCTCTATTTTACTGTGTTCCGAGTTTTGTCAATAGTCCGAAGTTTGGCCTCTCTTTTCAAATAGTCCGAGGTTTGGCTTCTGTGTTAATCAGTCCGAATTTTAAGTTTCCTTTCCTTTGGTCCGAGTTTAAGTTGCATTTCCTTTTGTCCGAGCTTAAGTGCTAGGTATGAGTTCTTAATTGGTCCGAGTTTTAAATTCTCCGTGTCCGAGTTTCTAGTTTAATATTAAGTCCGAGTTTGTTTGATAGTAGTATTGTGTCTGAGTTTTGTGAATCCGAGTTTCAAAAGTTCATTGTAGTCCGAGATTCATAACATGTGATCCGAGTTTTACTGTTCAGTTCCAAGTTTTAACAGGTTTCGAGCTTTAAAGTCGGATTGAAACTGTTGGATTTGTTCCAAGTTGTTCCGAGTTTTAAGTTTTAATAAGTATGTGTTATTAAAATTTGGTTCCGAGTTTTTTGTTCTGGGTTTCTTCAGACCTTCCTTTATTTCCTTGCTTGTTTCGAATTCCTTTGTACTCTAAGTACTGCCCAATGATTTGATCCGAGGTTTCAAGAGCTTCTGGGTTTTTACGAGTTCCGAATTTTCTAGAATTCCGGGTTACCCGGGGTACCGGATTTTTAGCTAAATTTAGAAGTTAGTGTTGTTCGGAAGTTTCGAGTTGTGCATGTTCCGAGTTTTTCTAGTTATTCCGGGTTACCTGGGGTACCGGATAACTAACTAAGAGTCAGAATTATGTGTAGTTTGGAAACTTAAAGTCAGTTTCGGATTATCGAAAAGTTTTATGGTACTTATGTTGTTTGGATCAAGTGAGGAGGTGAAGAGAATAAGACTTGCTTGGATTTTTTTTGTATTGTTTACAAAGATAAAGGGGGAGTAAAAATTTTGAAATTCCTATTTTCTTTGTAAACCAAAAGCTCGTGGTGCTACATCGAAACAAGTTCATGTTTACTATCTTTGAGATTAACTTAGTGTTAATCTTACTGGTGGCGAAGTGTTTATAACATGAAGCAAGTTAGAGCTAGTGTATGATTGAGTTTTGTCAAGTTTGTTCGAGGTTTAATCAAGTGTTAACGTGATGAAGCAAATTGTTCGTCTGGCAACTAGTTGAAGGTCATGCCTTTATCGTATGCCGGTTAGAGTAGAGAAGATTAGTCTTATTGGTACCTCTTCCAAGTTGGTGACTGATCGGATTCTCGAAATAGGGGTTCTTACATTGAGGGGGAGATCAGAGACGAAAGTCATCGGGTAATTGGTGGATTTGTGAAGATACGAGATTGGATCTTGAAGATTCGAGATGAAATGATTTCAGACACTCGGTTGAAGACTCTGATCAAGATGGTGGATGTACTTTTACAAAGTTCAGTTTGTTATTAACTTATCGAACTGAGCTTCATGTCTTTGTGAAATTTGAAGTTTTTGATGTTAGGCATTGGAAATCCGACGTTTCGTTCTTCTACCGGTTAAGTTTGAAGATTAATGTATCGAGCGATATTCTTACATGCGGTTGTAGGTCGGTTCGCGTTAACTTGATTCGGGAGTAGTTTGAGGGGGAGGATCTGCAGTGTTTGATGTCGGATTCTTCGGGTTTCTCAAAGCGACCATTTAAGTGATCGTCAGCAAGTCTTTAATTAGAAGGGTTGAAGATCACTGTGCTTTGCCGGAAAGATCAAGTCTCAGCCAAAATTGAAAGCATGCATGATATCATCAGTCAAGGGGGAGTCTGTAAGCGCAGTATCCGTTGACTGAAGATATCAATGCCACACAGAACTGATGCAACAGTTAAGGGGGAGACTGTAAGTGCAGTTTCTGCCGGGTAACTGTCGCTTATCAGTTCTGTGTCAACCAAAGCAAAAGTCCAAGTTAAAGTCAATGATAATGAAGATTATCAATTACTGAAGGCATTCCGGACGACTTTCTAGTGTTTCGGATTATTGTATTGATTTGTATCCCGGACAATGTGTTTTGTCCGGGTTTAGTCCCTAGCCTATATATATGTGTGTGTTGTATAGGATTAGGGCAAACATTGAGAGAAAGAACCCTTGAGTGCTTGGTGCACCTCTCACAAGATCCTACATATTCTCCATCACTGTGTGTATTCTAGAGAAAGAGGGAGACTATGTGTTAGTGAGAGAAAGCTAGGTTTAGATCTTTGTGATCTAAACCAGCTTGTAGATGATGTATACTCCTTTGGTTTGTGTAATCTGTGATGACTGATTCATCAATAAAGAGATTCATCTTCTACATATTTCTATCTTGTCCATATTTTGTTCTTCATGTCTTGAATCAAGTGCAATGTTTGATGTTCGTCATCGATCCGGGGCCTTAACACTTTAAGAAATAACACAATTCAACATTTCATAAAACAGTTGCCGTTTAAAAACGTGAAGACGAATCCTTTCGCGGAAGCTTGAATCTTGATTGTGTTCGGTTCTTTATCGAGCTTGATCGTCCACCGGCACTGCATATTAAACCTACATTTTATTCAAACGATTAGAAATCAAAGCATTTGAACAAAAGAATTAGACATAAGAAATTATTATTATTTTTTACAGCCCTTTCACCCGGCCGTGTCAAATGTTCACCCGGCCATGCCAGCTAAACATGTGTTTTTCACAGAACCTTCACCCGGCCGTGTCAACTCTGCACTTTTCCCAGCCATTAGTTCTTACTGAAACAGACATAACTCTCTCATTTTTTATCCGTTTTGCGTCACGTTTTTTCCTACATGATCGTAAATTTATCCTCCATCACATGGAATTAAAATCCGACATCCGGATTAACAAAATTTGAGACTTTTAAGCCTTCGGCTTATTACCTTTTTACCAATTTTGACCCGTTCATAATTTTTATCAAACACAAAAACTAGTTCATTGCATACAAGTTATCATGAACCTCATCTTATATCAGTTTTCTATTATTCAAGGTCCAAACCATGGGTTTCTTATGTATTCTTGACCCGTTTTCGCTCATATGCTTATTTTGACCCGTTAAGGGTATTTAGGCATATTTTAAGCATGAATCGCTTTCGTTTGTTTCTAGCTTCATATTTCCACATTTCTTATCAAATGATCTTCCACCACAACTACATTTGTGGTGGATTTGATGTGGTGATCTATATATTCCAAGTTTTACCACTCGAATTATCATTTTACGGCAAGGACTCATATAGAGTCATTTGACCCAAAGATTCACATCTTTCGCTTTTTATACTTATTCTAAGTATTTATATGATTATAGAACTCATTACCAAACAACCTTTAAGGGTCGTTTGCTCAATTTAGCTTACAAGGGCATTTTGGCCCATTTTAGTCTTTCATTTACGATGAAGGACTTTTGAAAGCTTGTTTGACCCAACATCTACGCGTTGCGGGGCGTCAAGACGAAAATTTCTTAGTTTCATAACATGCACGCATGTATTTTAGTTTCTTATACATACTACTAATAACACGATCTATAAAAAAAATCAAGTCAACCAATTAAATCAAAACACTATCATAGTTTTGCTAAAAAAAACTAAAACGATGGCAAACCTTTAATTGTGAGTTGGGGGCAAAATAGTAATTTGTCAGAACCAATGAGCGAGTGCTAGACACCTGGTTGACACAAAAGTTAAATTGAGTCAACGAAGTAAAATAAAAACTACTATAGTTTTGCAAAAAAAAAAAAAACCTAAAGCAATGGCAAGACTACAAATTTTAACTTGAGGCAAAATCGTAATTTTTTTAGCTAATTTTAAGCTGAGGCTAAATTCGTAACTTTAAGCTGGGGGCAAAATCATAACTTTATTTTGAACTGGGGCAAAATAATAGTTTTGAACTAACGACAAAATCGTAATTATGAACTCATGGCGCAATCGTAATTTTTGAAAAGGGGGCAAAATCATATTTTTGAACTGAGGGGAAATCGTAATTTTTAGCTAGGGAGGAAAAAACTAAAACAATGGTAAGACTACAAATTTTAGCTGAGGCAAAATCGTAATTTTTTAAATGAGGGAAAACTCATAATTTTATACTGGGGGCAAATTCATAATTTTTAGGTAGGTCAAAACCATAATTTTATTTTGAACTGAGGCAAAATTATAGTTTTGAACTAAGGGCAATATCGTAATTTTGAGCTTCGACCATTGGCATAAATTTATTTTTGAAAAAGGGGCAAATTCATATTTTTGAACAAAGGGCAAAATCGTAACTTTAAGCTAGGGGCAAAAACATAACTTTATTTTATACGTAAATTGATTAGACCAATGAGATTATCTATTTATATTAAAAACTAAAAATAAAAAAAATAAAAAAAGGGCCACCGCCCTTTTCCACCAATTGGAGGGCGGAACTATTGCTGCAAAGCTTTTTTGTATATGTAGGTAACTAGTTGATGCCTCGTCCGCGTTGCGGGGCGATAGCCGAATAATTCTCAATCAATTAAAAAAACACAACTATAATTTTTGCTAGGAAAAAAAAAACAAAAATGATGATAAGACCGTTATTTTGGGCTCAGGGCAAAACTGTAATTTTTCAGGACTAATGAGCCAGTGTTAGGCAGCTCATAGACACGAAAAAAAATTAAATCGAGTAAACAAATTAATACAAAAAACTTTATAGTTTTGCTAAAAAAACTAAAACAATGGGAAAAACGTAATTTTTAACTGAGGGCGAAATCATAATTTTAATTTAGGGATAAAATCGTAAATTAAATGGGCCAATGGGGGAGTTCCAGTAAGCTGCTGGCATGACTTTAATTTTACACTGGGGGCAAAATTGTAATTTCAACAGGAAAACAAACAAAAACGATGGACAAAAAGTAAATTTAATTTGAGGGTAAAATCGTAACTTGGCTGTGAGAAAAAAACTAATGGCAAAACTATAAATTTATACGGGACAAAATCGTAATTTTGAACTGAGGGCAAAATTGGAATTTTTAGCTGAAAAGGGTATAGATTGTCAAAGGTTGAAGGGTGATGGTGGCGGTGGTGGATGAGGTTGAAGATGATGATGGGGGGGGGGGGAGTGGTTGCGTTTTTTCCGACGGGGTTAGATGGTGGTGAAAGGTGGAGTGGTAAATATCAAGGAAGATGAAGAGGGTGGGGTGGGGGGTGGGTGGTGGGTCCACATAATTTTTAAGTATTAATTATATTTCTTTTAACTTTTTAGTTATTAATTTAACAAGGGCATTTTGGTCATTTCACACCAACTTAACACGAAAAACTAACCTCCATCCGCTTTAGGGACTATTTGAGAATGAATGTGCAAAAGTTAAGAAATATAGCTGTAATTTTAGAAGTGTAGGGAGTATAGATGAAAACAGAGCAAACTACAGGACTATTCAGACATTTTACTCTTAATTTAAAGTGAAGTATGGCTAAAAGAGCAAGGCCTTAGAGATTTCTTATGACTTATTGGGCTTAATTGAAAACTAACATGGGCTAATTCCAATCAACCCTAACGAACCCTAACTCTCAAAATCGATTGTGTTCGTATGTAATCAACCTACCGCTATTCGACGCCCACGATAATCGTAAGTCTCCTCTGTTTGAAATGCATCGTCTCCTCTTTGTTAATTGTTGATCAACATAACATTAATTTTAGGGGTTTTTATTTTTATTTTGAGTTTGACACATGATTTTACGCTCACTTGTTATAGTTGTATGGACGCTAGTATAAACTGATCATCCATGCATTTACATTGTAAATTCATCCCGTGTTAGCTTGTATGAGGGTCCATTTTGTAATAATTACAAGTAGAGGGGTGTTAATTGTAGTGTCAACTAACTCTATGCAAAAGTTAGTTAGTGGCATTTGGGGGTGGGATAAGGCTTTGGGCCCATTAGGTCCTGGGTTCGGTTCTCACAAAAGGGGGTTTTTCCCAGATTTATTGGATTTCCTCCTGAATTGGTGTATAGGCATTATAGCCTAGTGGAGATGGATATGATCGGATGGTTCTACTGGTGGCACGATGATACTCCAGTGGTCCGTCAGTGATCCTGATTTGCCGTTCAAAAAAGAAAAAAAAGATCTGTATGCAAAAGTTTAAAGAAAGTTCTCTCTTTAGATTCTTTTTTTCCTTTCCTAACTTTTTTGTTAGTGTTGTTGTCTTATACTAATTCCTTGGAAATTGGTGAAAGTATATTGCAACTTGTATTCTGAGTGTTTAGTTTGTCCTATGTCCTAAACATTGCGCGCAATCAAATTTGCAGCTTCTGGAGAAGACATGATGCTCGTGGTTTAGCAACGGAAAAGATAGCGACATACGTTGAGTTAGGAGAGAATGGATTCCAGGCATGGTAAAGTTAGAATGAAAGTAGAAGGTGATAGACTAAGCACCTTGCCAGACGATCTTATCCATAAAATCCTCTCTTTCATTGACATTAAACATGCGATCAGAACAAGTGCTTTGTCATCTAGATGGAGGTATATTTGGACTTCAATGCCTTGTCTTAGTTTCTCAAATGAGCATTTCCATTCATTGCCCGAGTTCTCCGAATTTGTTACACATGTTCTGTCTGCCCGAAACAATCAAACGGAAGTGCATTCTGTCAAGCTCGCTTTTCGTGGAAAGGCTAGCCAGCCGTTTGTAAAAAGAATTTTGAACTATGCATTCTCCCACAATGTCCAACAACTGAATATCACTTTCTTCAGTTTCTTGCATGAAGATTATATGACCAAAACCTATCTTTCTGCATTTAGTTCTCAGTCTCTTAAAAATCTCACTCTGTCTAGGTGTGGTTGTGCTTGCAAAGATTTCATCACCAACTCACCTACTTGGTATCTGCCAGCTTTAACAACATTGAATCTCCATCATTGCTCATTCTTTGGTGAGAAATTCCTGGTCTTTTCTCCAACTGTGCAAACTTGAAGAATCTCACCTTAAAGAATTTCAATACGATGAAATTGCATGGTTTTAATATAATTCATCCTAGACTATCTAGTCTAACACTTGAAGATGGTGGTATTGATGTCAATGTGGCTACGCCTCGACTTAAGAATCTCACTGTGATAAACTGGTCAAGGATGCTTTTGGTTGATGCACCCGATCTTGCCTCCTTGCATTATAAAGATCATCATGGTAAACTTTTGAAGTTTTCTACTGAGCTTCGTCACTTGGAGAAGGTGGTTGTATGTATTCAATGTTCCAATGAAGATAAGGAATATACTCGTAACATTGTTTGTCTTCTTCAACAGCTCCGTAGTGTCAAATTTCTTACACTTAACTTGGAACTTGTCAAGGTATGCTGGTATTGGTCGTTAATATATGTCATGCGCATTTAACAAAGATTTTTTAAATAAACAACAGAAATATCATTGTTTTTTTGCAAACAACAATAGAAAGGGGTATAATGAGAGTGCTTACACGAGTTTATTGCTTCCATTTTACTACTCTACTTACATGGCTACTAAGAAACAATTACTCAGGAAAATAGACTTTATTTTTATCTTTACTCATATATGGGAGATTTAATTAAATTATTCCACTTTTTTAATTCTTTTGACAGTGTCTTTCTTCATCGGTGGAATTAATTTCACATCAACCTTCGCCATTTACTAACTTAAAGAGTTTAAAGATTTATCCAGCTGATGTTTCCAAGCCAGAAGTAACCATGTATACTGAAGTTAAAAACTATTTGCTAGGTAGTTCTCAAGGTGCCACCTTCACATTGGTTTCATATGAGGTATGCACATCACGAAGTGCATGTTATCTTCCATACATTTTACTTATCGCTCTGCTGTTTCTAAAGTGAACCATCAATTTTGCAAGAAATGGCATTTAATATATGAGATTTTAATGATAAATGGACACTATCTATATTTTCATGCTTATCATATGATACATGGAAACCATGCAGGAGGTTAGAGCTGTGATGGATGTTACATCAGCACGAAACCTTATGACAAAATTGAAGGTGCTACTAGATCAATGGCAAGAATATAGTGAAACTAAGATGGCTCATATAGAGCAAGACGAGGCACCAATGGAGACGGTACATGAGCAAGTGAAAGTGGAAGAACAGACAGACACGAAAATGAAGTGGCATTTTGGGGGAAGAATGGCACAAATCAAAAGCTATTGGGGAGATCTGAATGATCAGTGTGAGAAAGCGTCTAATAATATGGGCCTCATAAGTTCAATGTTGCAAGAGACTATAGAAGTAATGACAAGGCTGCCTACATCACATCAGGCTAAGTTGCAAGAAAGGTTTTTTGGTTTGTCTGCAGAGGCTGAGACTATCATGGAAGGTGTGATGGATCGCATGAAGATCCTATTTGATAAGAGGCCGAGCCATTCAAATGTCTACTTTCATGAACTTGCAGCATCACAATCGCTTTCTTGACAAATTGTAAGCTCTTGACTTCCCATACACTAACATCTGAATCTAGTAACTGTTTCACATCAAAAGAGAAGTAAAAATATAAAAAAGGTTTGCTTGGTGGATGCTAAGTTGCATTGCCTGTGTTTTATGTTGGACCAGTTCAAATTTAACCTTCAGGCTTTAGCCCTTCAGTTTTACTGTATTAAGTTGCCAAATTACATAACAGCTCTTGAATGAAGTTTTTGAAAATGACTAAACAAGCCCTTATGTTTTATAGAACTTGTATTTTTAACCCTTTGATAATGATATTTTTCATCTGTATTAATTTTTCCTTCGTTATGTTTTAAAGCGAACCACCGGTTTCTACAAGAAAGGACGGCTAATATAGGAGCTTATGATTTTTAGGTCGGGCAAGTTCAAATCCCATCTTCAGTAAATTAATTTTCTTTTATTAGGTTGCCAATTTTTTACTTAATAGCTCAAACCTTTAATTTTTTTTTTTTGATAATGGGAGCCAAACAAGCTCTCAAGTTTTATGAAGTTGTATTTGTAACCCTTTCATATTTTCCACACTACTAGAAAACTGCTACTATTCTCACGTCAATTTCCGTGGGAAATCCGTGGGTAACTGCGTTTACCCACGGATTTCCCACGAAAATGGGCCGTAGGAATCCCGTCGGGAATTGCCGACACTTTTCCTACGCATAACGATTCCTACGAATTTCTGACTAATGGTTAAAATGAAAACGGATTTCGTGAGAGATCTGTCGGAATTTTCCTACATTTTTCCTACGCAAACCAATTTGTCGTTTTTTTGTGGCTTTTTTTGTCACAAAACTAAGACCCTTTCTAATACGTCGGAATTTCGTAGGAAATGTGTCGCCATTTTCATTCGTAGGAAATTTTGGTAGGAATAATAGCAGTTTTCTAGTAGTGCCAGTTTTCCTACCCTATTTGGTCTTTTATACTGCTTTCATGTTTCATCTCCATGTTAATAGCGGGCTAGAGCTATGGTCGGCAACCCTTTTGGAGCAATTTGGGATGGTGAAGTGACGTTATATATTTTTTGTGCTTGTGAACTTATTATATCTTAAGACATGTTTTCTTTTGCTACTACTGCTACCGTACGTAGGAATTTACCTATATGAAAGGCTTAAATGGTTCTTGTAATTAAGTCTACTGGCACTCTTACTGATCTTTGGTTTGTAATATCTTCAGTTATGGTACTTACCTATATGAAAGGCTTAAATGGTTTTTGTAATTAAGTCTACATTTCCATCTTTTGAGTGTATGCTGTAACTTTTTGGGGGAACTGTAATTATTAACGTTATTAATGTTTATTTAGTGTAGGCTTTGAGAATTTACTTTTTAAAAGGTTAGACCCAGCATTGGTGATGGTCTAAGAGTTAAGACTAAGTGTGTGGGGCACTGTGCGCGGAGCACCTGAATCCTCACATAAAACTTTAATCAACTGGTTCCATTTTGCCAAAGATCAAAAGATGAATTGTTAATTTTTTAAAATATAGACGAAAATTATTATAGCATTACAAGTTCAAAAGTATGTCTTTCAATTGCAAGGCGTTGTTTCTCATTTCTAATTCACTTAGGGGGATCCGCGACACCTGGATATGGGGTAGCGGGTACCCCTTACCCGCAGGCGCACACCGTGAAAGCTGGTGCACGAAGTGTATTTCTAAAATACTTTTCATGTTCAGACATGTTGTTGAGCCAAAGGTCTCCGTGAAAGCTGTCGAATTAAAAAGGACCATACCACAAGATTTGACTATTTTGCTTTTTTTTTGGGATATTTAATAGCATAACATTAACCTGCTAACACAATTAACCACACAACTAACACCCTAAACATAACATAACGGGTGGAATTAGCTTGAATTTAAGATAATAATATTACACAAAAAGGAAAACAACAGTTCATTCTACGTTATTCTTTTATTGTTGTTGGCCTCGCGTCAACCTAGCATTCACACCACCCTACATGTCTCATCTACCTCTTCGCAGCGTTTCTGACAAAGAAATTCTAACTCCCAACATTCAAAGGTGCCCCAATCTACCTCGCAGCAATACGCTGTTTTACGAAGATTATTTTGTCTTGTTAGTTGTTTTGTCTCCTTGATATCACCTCTGCTTCCTACAAACAGATTTGTACATGTTTTATGCTAATAGCTGTTAAAAAAAGCCCCAAATAGGTAAATATTTTTGTTGATTGTCATTCTGTGAGTAATCTAATTTTACTTTGGGTAGTAAAATAAAAGAAAAGTATAAATTAGGTAAAAAAATTAAAAGGAATATAGAAAAGTACCCAAATAGGTAAATCTTTTTCAAAGTACTCAAATAGGTAAATACTTTTTGTATCTACACTAGTTTGGGAAAAAAACTCGTTAAAAAAATGCATGCTTGCTACTCAGGGCTAAAACCCCCTTTTCAGCAGCCCTATAAGGCATAGGAGGGGTTATGTGACAAGTGACAAAATGTGTAAGAGTGAGTGGTTATATAACTTGAGTGTGTAATGCAACTATACGAGCATATGACCCGCATAATCCCATACAACCGACCAAAAACGGTTATACGACCCACATTATCCCATACGACCCCCCGTATACAAGCAGTTAGTGTGTAAAAAAAAAAAATAGACTTTGGTGTGCCAGATTAGCCGGAGCATTGTAATAATAATAATTTTACCAGAATGATTATCTCCTTTCTTCTCAGAGACGATCCAACTACCCTCAAAGAAGAACTTGTCGTACATTATCTACAAAAATAAAATAAAATAAAATAAATGAGCTACTGATTCACACACATGCATCAAATTACTTCACTTACAGCAGCAGCAGCATCAGAAGAAGCGTAAATCTGTGAAACTAAACAGCAAAAGATGAGAAGAAAACAACAAGACTGCAAAGAACGCATCTCCCTTCTCACTTAAATTATCAAAATTCAAGTCGATTTGTTGGAGAAGATCTTGTGAGTCCATATATAGAGACCAGAGTCATCTAGATAGGAGCTGTATCGAACCAGCTAGTTAGCATTTGACACTTGTAGGAAATCACAAAAGTTGTCAGTCAGTACGATTTGAGGATAATGTTTTGGGTTGAATTAATTAGAAAATCACAGAAGTTTTACAATATTCACCTTTGTTAATTTAAAATATTACATTTTGCCACAGACCAAAAAACGAATTGTTAACTTTTTAAAAAGTATTAAGAAAATTAATATAGCACTACATATGCAAGTTCAAAAGTATGTATTTCCAAGTGCAAGGCGTTGTTACCCATTTCTAGTTCTTACTTCCTTATTTTCAGTCAATTTTAGCTTTTTTTCCTAATATTTTACTCAGTTGTGTTTCCTTAGTACATTTTACTTTTTAATGTTTTAGATTCCTTGTGAAGTGTTGTATATTTCTAGTATACTTTCCATGTTCAGTCATGATATTGAAGCCGGAGGTCTCTCTAAAAGCTGTAATAAACCGTACTATAAGATTTGACTATTTTTTTTAGATATTTAATAGTAGAACTAACATTAACCCACAAACACCATTAACACACTAAACATAACGGGTGGAATTAGCTTGCATTAAAGATAATATCACCTAATCTTACGAAAGACTCCAACGTTAACAAAATTCAGCAACTCGACTTAATGAAATCAACATGTGAACGGGCTTAAACAACTCATGCTAGACTCAACGTGGGCTAAAGCCCATTATTAAAACTGACCCAAAACCAAAAGACCTATTACAGATAAAACAACAGTTTGTTCTACGTTACTCTTTTATTGTTGTTGGCAACCTAGCATTCATTCCTCCTTACACCAATTGTCGCAGTGCATATTACACATAAAGTCTGTCTTCCAACACGTTTCAGCGCCCCAATCTTCATAGCAGCAATACGTTTTTGCAAGAATATCACCACTATTTTGTCTTGTTAGTTGTTTTGTCTCCTTGATCTCACTTCTGCTTCCTATAAACAAACAAAGAACTAGTATCAATTCTCATAACATATAATGTTTGCATTTCTATTTGTTTTATGCTAAGACTGTCCGTAATGGGCATCTTCTCCGGCGTCTTCCCCCCAAACACGCCCATCCCCCACCCCCATGGCGTTTTCCGACGTGATTTAACCAACCCCCCCCCCCTCCCCGGCGTGCTTTAAAACACACGCTCAAATGTCCCTCTCTTCAAAGTGTTTGGCCAATGAATTTTTTCCATGTCAAATACAATTAACTTTAAATTAAAAAAAACAAGAAAATAATAATTGAATAATCATTGATGGGGCATTATTAGGCATTATCCCACTACGCCCATTTGTGAACAACGCCCATAATGCCCCTTTGCTGACTGGGATGACACGTGTCGCATAATGTCCATGGGTGGGGGCATTATTCATGTGTACCACTACACATGGACTAATAGTTGTTAAAGAATTAATGCATGCTACTTGTGCTATTAATAACAGGGGAGGAGCTTAGAGGAGGCCGGACCGGGCCTCGGCCCGTGCGGTTTTTTCGCCCAGTAGTGTTAAATTTCAGGTTTTCGAGAATTTTTTTAAATGTGTATTGGTTCGGTCCAGGCTGATTTTATCTCCAAAAAATATCGGCCCATGCTGAGTTTTAGGTCAAAATTCGCCACTGATTAATAAACCCCTTTTTATCTGTTTTGACATTCTGTATACTGTGATATACGACCCGTATAATCTCATATGACCAACAAAAAAAAGGGTATACCTATACGACCGGCAAAAGATGGGTATTTGATTTGACCCGCATAATCCCTTGCGACCGACAAAAAACGGGTATCGTATACATAACGGATAAAAAACAAGTATACGACCTGTATGGGCGTGTACGGCCGACAAAAGAAATTCCATGACGGGTATACTAATCCCATACGTGTCGTATGCCCGTCAGAGTGTCAGAGTGTCAAAATAGACTTTGGTGTGCAGGATTAGGCGGAGCCTTAGGGCGAAGGGAGTGGTTAAACATTTGGAATAGGTAAACTCTCAAATCACCCAATCAAACAGTGCCACGTCATTTTACCTATTTTGTTTACCCATTGCTCAAAAACGTTAGCGGTGGTTTACCTATCTTGGATTAGGTAAACTATTATTTAAAAAAAACATAAACAAAATAAACCATCCAATCATCGCTCAAACCTTCACCTTCCCCTCATCGGTAAAGCTTCACCTATTCATGACCCTTCCCGAGCGGTAAACACCTTAGGCGGCGGTGTTACCGCTCGGTAAACTCGTTTACCGACCAAGTTTGCCGCCCACTCCGTTCACCCTTATAGTAACAATAATTTTACCAGAATGATCTCCCTTCTCAGACACGATCTGACTCCCCTCAAAGAAGAACTTGTCGTACAATATCTACAAAAATAAAATAAAAGAAATGAGCTACAGATTCACACATTCACACACATGCATCAAATTACTTCACTTACAGCAGCATAGGAAGATGCATAAATCTGTGAAACCAAACAACCAATGATCAGAACAAAACAACAAAACTGCAAAGAACGCATTTTCCTTAATTATCAAAAATCTAGTGGATTTGTTGAGTTAGAGAAGAAGTTTTTGAGTCCATATATAGATAGATCCGGAGAGGAGTTGTGTTGAGCCAGCCAATTAGCATTTGACACGTAGGATGTTAGTAAATAACAAATGTTACACTTTCGATATTCACATTATCTATCTATATGTACCTCCTTATCAGTTTGTCCACATGGCATTGTCTTCCTATGCCAAAACTAGATTTTTTAGATTTCTTTGACATGCTGTTATCCATCAAATGGTTCAATCATTTTTTTAACGTGATGAAAGACCCCATGTTGTTGGGTATCAATCAAGAAAGAACACAAAATCTGATAGGAACAGTTACTGTTTCATACGGGGTATGCCCACCATGAAGTGTGTTTTTATCTTCCATACATTTTACTTTTTGCTAGTTAGTTCTAAAGGTAGTATGACGCAACCGCTTAGCCAACACACGCTTATTAATTTAAAAGATAACCAAAATAGTGGGACCCATTTAAAAAAACAAAATTTATTAATAAAGAATTGTGGCCCGATATGACACACCTAAACCATAGCAATCTTCTTTGAGGAAATTACGAAATTGGCCAAGACCAGAGTTGATTTACGAAATTGGCCACCTCATGCGTTCTTGGAGCGCTGCATCACGGATTCAAATGCGTGGGATGCGTCTTTCAACCATGGGATGTGTCTTTGGAGCAAAACCTAATAAAAATAGACACGTGGCCACTGGATGCATCCTTGGAGTGAGGTTTCCGGGATGCGTCGAGCAAGTTTCTGAAGCGTCCGTCGAGGTTTCCGGCGAGTTGCAGGTTTCCGACGACTTGCAGGTTTCCGGCGAGATGCAAAAACTAAATGTATCCAATTTTTTTATGACTGTTAAGAGGGGAGAGTAACTTGCCCAACACAAGTTGATTTATAAACTTACTAGCGACTGGTGCTTGCTTCTTCTACTCTTTCTTACTGGTGCTTAATTTGTTGAAAAAAAAATAAACTTTGAAAAAAAGGCCTAAGCGAGTGAGATCTCTTGTGATGCGGGACGAGAATCTTCCAAGGGAAAATTCCGCCGGAAACCTGCAAGTCGCCGGAAAACGCGCCGGACGCATCCCGGCACTTCAAGACGCATCCCGACACTTATAAGACGCATCCCGACACTTATAAGACGCATCCCGTGCATTTTCAGACGCATCGTCAGTGAATTATTTCCAAAGACGCATCCCGTGGACTTCCAGACGCATCCCGCGCATTTGAATCTGTGATGCGCCGCTCCAAGGACGCATGAGGTGGCCAATTTCGTAAATCAACTCTGGTTTTGGCCAATTTCGTAATTTTCTCATCTTCTTTGTTCATCATGTCGTTTACTACCCTGCCGCCACCGGCACCTAACACCTGCACCTGCATAGATTTCGGCTAGCCATCTCCAGCAAGCACCTTTATTTCACCACCAAAATGGAACGAAGTCACCACTTAAGCACCACCTAGATTTGTTACACCCGCGCAACACCCAAAAGCATCGTCTATTTGGTTTCGCAAGCGTTTTTTTTAACTTTCGATCGGTCGCTTTGATAAAATTGACAACTGGAGCGAATGCTTTGGTTTATGGTTTATACCGAGAGCTAGTTTTAAATAAAAAATTGGACCGTACGGTAAAATTTGGCTATTCGATTTTTTAGATATATAGTTTTTTTAACTGCAGATGTTATCAATAATCCTTAAATATTCTTTAGTAAATTATTTTTGAGCGACAATTTCTTTTAATCCATGTTATCTGTGGAACTTGAATCCAGAACCTCCTCCTCCCAAACCTAGGTGTTTAAAGGTTTTGCATTTGTAATGAACCACCACCGCATTATATAAGGCTGTTAATGAGCCGAGCCGAGTTAGGGCAAGCTCGGGCTCAGCTCGGATTTGAAACTGAGTTGAAAATCTAACCTCGGGCTCGGCTTGGTTCTAAACCGAGCTGGATCAGCTCGGCTTGGTTTGGCTCAATTTTAAAAATAAAAATTAATACATAGCTCTCAAAATTCAGTATTCTAAAATATTATTCAATACTTCAAAAGAACATATTCAAAAATCAAAATAAGTTCAACCTAACACATTACAAGCCAAAATCACGTTCAACAACGCAAAATACGTTTTATATTTCAAGTAAATACAATATTTGTTCAGCAGCACGATAATCAACCTTTAAATATGTTATATATATCAAACTACAAGCTTAAATACATGTAAATAATAATCAATTTTTTGTGATATATTAGATGTATATAAAAATAAAATATATTATAAGTAAAATAATTCGAGCTAAGTCGAGCCGAGCTACCAAGCGAGCCAAACCGAGCCAATTTGGTTCGTCACGAGCCGAGCTGAGCTAGGCTCACTTTCTAACCTAGCCAGCTTGGCTTAATTTCAAAACAAGCCATATCAAGCGAGTTTTTTCCGAGCTAATCCGAGCAAGCTCTGAGCCGCGAGCTTTTTAGACAAGCCTACTATTATACACATATTAGCTTAATGCAAAGTAAAATTTGGCCAATATATTAATGCTTGAAGAGATTTCTTATAAATTATTGGGCTTAATTGAAAAGTAACATGGGCTAACAAAACATAACTTGCTAAATGGATCATATGTAAACTGTAAATCTGTAATGGTCACAGGTCACGTACCACACTTGTCATCTTCTCGTAACTCCTTTCTCGAATGTAATCGACATTCCACAGTGATCGGAGCAATCGACATTCCACTTGTAAGTTTCCTCACTGTTAAATGTTAGTCAGCATAACAGTAACCGTAAGTTTTAGTTACTGGTGAATGTTATTGAAATACATCCAGTTTAGGGCTTTTTCTTGGTTCAAACGATCTACGCACTTGCTATGTAGATAGCCACCCAAAAAGTGATTTTTTGTCTTATATGCACACCCTGCAGTGTCGAGCTGTGGCCAGTGGCCAAAGCATGGCGTTTTGGTCCGGTCAACCAGACAAAGACTGACGGGTGTCTGACAGGTCTGTTGACTGGACCAAAACGCTGAGCTTTGGTCCCGTTTTGGTCCTGTCAACCAGACAAAAGACTGACAGGACCAAAACGCGACCAAAGCTCGGCATTTTGGTCCGGTCAACACACCCGTCAGTCTTTGTCTGGTTGACCGGACCAAAATGTCACGCTTTGGCCATAGCTCAACACTACAGGGTGTGCATATAGGAAAAAAAAACACTTTTTGGTGTGCATATTGGTGTGCCAATAGTTACACCCTTTTTTTTGTTTATTAGTTCGGTTCCATTTTGATTTTGAGTTTGACACATTATTATTTCCGATTGTTTGTATTGACACATCTTTCTTAAATTCATTTATTACTTTTTTTCTGATTGTTTGTTTAGGATTCCAGATTATAAACTGGGTTATTGTATATTCATTCAAGCATTCTGAAGTAGGTTTTTAATTGTTATTGTTAGACAATTTTTTTTTCTTATAGTAATTCCAACAAATTTAGAAATCAATGGTTCAGAAGCTGTATGTAAACTATTTGTATCTTGAGTGTTTAGTTTGTCCTATGTCCTACCTAACTATTGCACTGAATCAAATTGCAGCTTCTGGATCCAGAAGAGAAGACATGATGCCATTGATTTAGCAACGGAAGGGAACCAACCGACATATGTTTGAGTTAGGAGAGAATGGATTCCAGGCATGGTAAAGTTAGATTGAAAGTAGAAAGTGATAGACTAAGCAATTTGCCAAACGATCTTATCCATAAAATCCTCTCTTTTATTGACGTTAAATATGCGATCCGAACAAGTGCTTTGTCATCTAGATGGAGGTATATCTGGACTTCAATGCCCTGTCTTAATTTCTCAAGTGAGGGTTTCCATTCGTTGCCCGAGTTCTCCAAATTTGTTACACGTGTTCTGTCTACCCGAAACAATAAAACAGAAGTGCATTATGTCAAGCTGGCTTTTTGTGGAAAGGCTAGCGAGGCATTTGTCAAAAGAATTTTGAAATATGCATTTTCCCACAATGTCCAACAGCTGGACGTTACTTGCTTGCCTGGAAAGAAGGGGTATCATGAGGATTTATGCGAATCCCCTCTTTCTGTCTTTAGTTCTCAGTCTCTCAAAAATCTGACGATGTCTGGGTATGGTTACAGACATTTCATTATGTTCCCACCTACTTGGTACTTACCTGCTTTAACAACATTGAATCTACTTTGTGTCGCAATGAATTATGATGACACTACTGACAAGTGTGCTGGTCTTTTATCCAATTGCGCAAACTTGAAGAATCTCACCTTAAACAATTGCAGAATTCCGGGGGGTCAATCGAAGGATCTCCATCTATGCCATCTTGGACTATCTAATCTAACACTTGAAGATGGTGGTTATAATGCTGTCTATGTGGATACACCTCAACTTAAGAAATTCACTATAATAAATTGGCCAGGGATACGTTTGGTTTCCGCACCCAACCTTGCCTCCTTGCGTTATAAAGATGATACAAATAATTATTTTGGTAATCCTTTGAAGGTTTCTTCCGACCTTCTTCATTTGGAAAAGGTGGATATATGTATTCAATGTTCCCATGAATGTAAGGATTACGCTCAAGATATTGTTCGTCTGCTTCAACAACTCCGTAGTGTCAAATTTCTTACACTTAACTTGGAACTTCTCAAGGTATGCTGGTATTGGTCCTTGGTGTTTATCATATGCGTCTAACAAATATTTTCAATGTAAACAACACAAATATTCTTATGATTGCAAAAATAAATTGAAAAAGTTACATTAAGATTACATAAATGTATTCCACTTTTGTATACATAACTTTTTTGGCATTATTTGCAGCTTCTAGTTTCATCAGTGGAACTAATCTCAGATCAACCTTCGCCATTTACCGACTTAAAGAGTTTAAAGATTTATCCAGCTGATATTACCAAGCCAGAAGTAACCATGTCTACTGAGGTCAAAAACTTTTTGCTAGATAGTTCTCATGGTGCCACCTTTACACCGGTTTCATATGAGGTATGCACGTCATGAAGTGCGTTTTTATCTTCCATACATTTTACTTATTGCGTTGCTATTTCTAGATGTTTCATGCTTACTTTATTATCCATGGAAACTATGCAGGAGGTTCGAGCTGTTAGGAATGTTGCATCAGCAGAAAACCTTATGAGAAAGTTGCAGGTGCTACTAGATAAGTGGACAGAAAATAGTGAAATAAATACGACTGATATGGAGCAGGACAAGGCACCAATGGAAAGCCAAACGGCAACAATGCATGAGCAAGTGGAAGTTGAGAACGAAAGGGCATTTCCGGACACGAAAATCAAATGGCATTTTGGGGAAAGAATGACACATATCGAGAGCTATTGGGAAGGTCTGAATGAGCAGTATGAGAAAGGGTATGAAAATACTGGTCACACAATTTCAATGTTGCGGGAGATTAAAGTGATACTGACAAAGTTGCCTGCATCATATCGGGATAAGTTGGAAGGAAGGTTTTCTGGTTTGTGTGTAGAGGCTGAGACAATCATGGATAATGTGATGGATTGTATGAAGATCAAATGCGGTAAGACGCCACATCGTTCAAATGTCTCCTCTCATGAACTTGTTACGTCACCACAGCGATCTTCTTGACAAATTGTTAGTTGGGATGCTCACGCTTTATATTTCTTGTGTTAATGGACTTTAAACAAGGATATGTTTTTTTTTTTTTTTGCCTGTTCACTTATGATACTTACCTACCAGATGATCTAAGGGGACGTTTGGTTCGCATGAATTCAATAGAATTTAAGGGAATTGGAATTTGAATTCCATCTCTTAAGATGTTTGGTTCATAGAATTTGATGGAATTGGAATCTCAATTCCAATCTTGATGTGTTTGATTGACAATGGAATTGAAATTGGAATTAGACATGAATTCCTTCAAATTCCTTTAACTAAAGGAATTCAAAATCCTTCCTATATGTGAAGGAATTAAAGTAATTTCATTGGAATCTTCGACCGTTTCGACCCGCACCGTTTTAACTCGTACCGTTTTGACCCATACTGGTTTCTGACCCATACTGGTTTCGATCGGAACCGTTTTGACCCGTACCGTTTCGATACGAACAGTTTCGACTCGTACCGTTTCGACGCGAACAGTTTCGATCCGTAACGTTTCGATGCCAACGGTTTCGACCAGTAACGGTTTCGACCCGTACCGTTTCGACGCGAACGGTTTCGACTCGTAACGTTTCGATGGCGAAAGTGGAGTTGGTCACATCCTCTGCTCATGTATGGCCAAACATTCGTATGGCTGAAAATAAAAATGGTTTACTATCATTAATATATACATGTCGACTCACAGATAAGACCAAAATACACAAAATAATCCTTTATAAACGGTTTCGAACCGTAATGTTTCGATGGCGAAAGTGGAGTTGGTCACATCCTCTGCTCATGTATGGCCAAACATTCATATGGCTGAAAATAAAAATGGTCTACTATCATAATATATACATGTCGACTCACAGATAAGACCAAAACACACAAAATAATCCTTTATAAACGGTTTCGACCCGTAACGTTTCGACCTATACCGTTTCGACGCGTCCGTTTTGACCCGTACCGTTTCGACCTGTACCATTTCGACGCGAACCGTTTCGACCCGTACCGTTTCGAATCGAACTGCTTCGACCCGAATCGTTTCGACGCGAACCGTTACGACACGTACTAGTGGTTGTGGGTGCCGAGGTGATGATTTCCAATTCATTTGACAACCAAGCACAACAAAAATGGAAATGAGATTCCAATTCCAACAATTTCCAATTCCAATTGGAATATTTAAATTCCAAATCCAATTCCTTCAAATTTTAATTCCTATACAAATTCCAATTCCAATTCCAAAACATTCCGCGAACCAAACGCCCCCTAAGAGCATTCACATCCAGCCCCTTAAAATTATACATACATTCCAGTAAAAAACAACTCGTATATCAATATATTATACCCTTATACAATTAGCAACTTGAGTTATGTCTTATTTATTTAAAAAGTCACACCCTTTAATAACACAACAATTATCAACACACACATCTTCAAAAAGTTTCACCCTTTCATGTACAGGCTACCGGACCGTCGTGCCTCATCAATCACGCCGTTTATAAATAATTTTTTGACTTAATTCGTTAATATTTTTCGTTACAATCGACGTCTTTTCCTCACAAAATCACACCATTTAAGACAAACCTCTTGAATTAATAAAATATAATATTTGCTCATATCAATGGTTGTGTCATATCTTTTCTTTTCTGGATGCACCGCTTCACCAAATCAAAATTCCCAATTCCTTACAATATTTCATTATGCCACATTTTTGTAAACCAACAACCGCCTCCGTACATTATTCCCAATTCCTTCATCGGATTACCATCTACTGCCTCCGTCGAAATCAAACTGTTATAACCTTCAATTTCCGCCAATTCATCAAACAAGTTCGACATCAAAGGTGGGTTTTCCATGTATATTGTATTCTTTCCTTCTTGAATAGATCTATATTGGTTTTATTTGTCGTTATTTTCCCTTATTGATTCACAACAAATCGAAACATATATGTTTATTATTGGTTATATATGGAAAAATTAAGAAACCGGCATGGGTTGTTTCCCTAGCGCTTGGGGGATTCTTTGCGAAAAAAATCATCCAAAAACAAGCGAAATGATATGACGTACACGGCGATCAATCAAACACTATAAACGCTGGGAATGTAAGTTTGTTTAAAGTTGTAAGTTTGTTTCATTTTTAATATTTTTTTATTAGTGTTTTGTTTAGTTTTTAAAAGCATGCACGCCATTCAATTGTTCATTTTTGGATATTGAGTTGTGGGGTCAAGTTATTCTACAAAGACTTCTAATTGTAAGAAGTGTAAGAAGGATTTATAGAGTGACAAGTGTCCAATAACCTAAAACTAAACCCACTACATCACCACAAAAAACCTAAATACCCACCCCCACCCCACCCCACCCCACCCCCACCCAAAAACCTAACACCCCCCCCCCCCCCCACCAAAAACCTAAACCCACACCCCCCCCCCCGGCAAAAAAAAAAAAAAAAAAAAAAAAAAACTATACCTCACCAAAAAACCCCCCAAAAAACCTAACCCCCCCACCCCACCCCCAAAAACCTAAAAAAACCTAACCCCCCCACCCCCCCCCCACCACCCACACACACACCCCCCAAAAATCTAAAAAAAACTAAACACCCACCCCCACCCCCACCCAAAAACCTAAACCCCCACCCCCCACCCCCTCGGCAAAAAAAAAAAAAAAAAAAATTTTTTTTGTAGTGGGGTTTTTTTGTGTAGTGGGTTTTTTTAGGTTATTGGACACTTGTCACTCTATAAATCCTTCTTACAATTAGGATCCTTTGTATTTGATCCTAATCCTTGAGTTGTGAATCTTGAATTATTGATCTTTTAACTAGAATTTGTTGATCGTGATAATTTTGTTAATTGATGTCTTCGTTGCTAATAGTGGGATTGAAATGATAGCTATCTGTGCATAATTTAACAATAATGTTTGTTCATTGGGTTTTAACTTAGGTTAAACTGTGTTGGGATTTCTTTCGTTCATATTTGTGGTCATCAGTGACATCATCAAATGATAAAAGGTTTATAACTTTTGATCTTGAAATTTTTTTAATGTCTGAATTCATCGATCACAACTTTAGGGTGCAAGGAAGGAGTATGATCAAATACAAACCACATTTCTCATGCAAACTATAATAACCATTTAAAAAGTGTCATGTGACATCCAACCAATTATAGAGAAATAATAAAATAATATCCTAAATAATATCAATTATATTGAATTCCCACTTTCAGCACTTTAATTTTCTTTATTATGTTGCCGAATTACTTAATAGCTCTAAACTTTGATCTTGAAGTTGCCCTGTAGCGCAGTTGGCAATCTTCATCCCGATGAGGGCTTTGGCCCGTGCTCAAACCCGGGTTCGAGTCTGAGGGACACCGGTGCCCAGCTTCGGCTGGGTAATTTGATACGTATCAGAATTGAATGGAGATGATGAAAAATAAATCTGTAACTATATTTGATAAACTTTGATAATCTGAAGAAGACAATACAAAGACTAGCCACCAAAGTGGTCCAGGGCTAAGCCCTTCTCATGCACAAGGCAATGAGCCCAATAACTACTAATTCTCTTCCTATCCTTTACTAATGACTAATGCCTTATTTATAGAAAAGTAATTACACTAATACCCCTTACACTATTACAATATACTAATATGTATGCGATCTCTATCAATACTCCCCCCTTCAAAACAGTCTTGTCCTCAAGACTGGAATCCGATAACGAGCTCCAAAAGCAAACTGAGATCTCCTTAGTTGAGTCTTCGGGAGGCCGACACTGCCTGTGCACCACCCATAGTTGACTTGAAAGAACCCGAACAGGAGCTGAAAGCGAAGGTGTATGACGGTTAGGTGGTTCTGGATCAGGATCCAGATCAAACAACTTAGGCGGTAAGTCGGCTAGTCGAATGTTGAAAATACCAAGGCCCAATACAGCATCTGAGCCCAATACCACAGTCCTGAAGCCCAAATTTCCCTGAGAACGGCCCGAAATCACCCCAATTTCATGAGATTTTGATCGGACGCCAACAATTTGTGCTCGTGGAGACTGAAATTGCGCAATTGGAGCCGGCGATGTAGAATTAGAGCCTGAAAAAATGGAATCCGAATGACTATTCAGCATCAAATAGCCATGGTCGGCGGACGTTTCTTCAAATCGGTATATGATCGCCTTCAAGTGATCTGTATCAGACATCGAGTTGGTTGTTGAGGAGCCATGGACAAACTCAGTTTCAACAGTCGATAAGGCCCAATTAGCACTATCCGACCTTGATTTGGAGCCACATCCATTGTGCAGCAGCGATTTACCCAGGCGTTCTTCAGATCTGTAAACAAGCGCCTCCAATTGAGCTAATACCGATCCCGATCGACAACTAGATCCCAGCGACTCTTCTTCCCCTTTCTTCTCATGTTTTCGCATCCAGTTGAGCAGAGTTTTACGAAATTCAGCCGACTCAGCACGTTCCTCTTCCAGCGATTCCTCCAAGGAGTTCAACGTGGATTTGATTTTGGTAATATCGCTCTGTAATTGATTGATTTGAATGTCCTGAGCATCAATTCTAGCACTTGTACCGGTTTCCATGGTACAAACGAAACAGAACAGAATCAAAGAAATCGAAATTGAAGCGATAACAGAGAAATTGAAACGAAGACTGAAGTGGAAACAGAACAGAGAAATTTTGTAACACCTCGAATTTTTGTGTCCAATGATGTGTTAACACGTGTCATTTGTTTACACGTGGCATCTATAATAAATAAAGGACTAATTTTGACAAACCTTGAAAGTATATAAATTCGAGGGTTATAAATGTCAACAAGGGTAAATATACTGTATAGTATCCCTAAATGATGCTTAAACCTTCAAACGAATAAATTATAGATCGTACAAAAAATAAAACGCGGAAGAAAGTGAGAGATTACAAACTACAGGGGTTAACTGTGTCAACATGTTTAATAATACCTCTGAGTGACCCTTTAACGTCCCAAAGACTTTGTAACGGTATTATACCCTCACTAAAATAATATATATGAATTTCGCGAAGTTTCGATATGAAACGAGAAAGTTACGATCGAATTCGTAGAAGAAGGGTTAAAAGCGTCAACAGTGAAAGTTAAGGCTTTCCAATATGATTAATAAATAAACCGGGGACTTAATAATGCGGGTAAATAACACGAGGCCCCTATCGGTAAATAACCGAGGGCCAAACCGCAAAGTTACCCCTTCAAAACCGAAAGGTCAGGTAAATCATTACGAAAGATTTCGTTATTAATGGCCAGATTCTGTAATCATTACAAAAGATTTAAAAATCCTGAATTCTTAACCTTAGGCGACCCGCGTGAAGGTTAGGGATTAGTTGAGGCGGGCCGCGAGCCTCCTCACTAACTCGCCTGATTTCTTAACCTTTAGGCGACCCGCATTAAAAAGCATGGGAACTCCCATGCGGGCCGCGTAAAGTGCCCAGATGCAGAATGGTTGTAACTACTTGGCTTTTGGAACCTTTGAACGATCAAACACCACTTAATGGAGCATGGGCACCCTACATTTGACCCATAACACTTAGGGGACATCTACCCATCACCCCTGACCTGTTGTGGTAGTTGTAATGATCATAGGAGCTTGTTTTTGGCTATAAATAGCACCTTTGTGTGCATAACATTCACAACAACTCAAACTCACCTCTCTGATCATTATAAGTGCTTCCAAGTATTCTCTTCTGTTCTCTAATCAAGAGTTAACTTCTGTAAGTCGTTCATAACCAATTTGGCCTTGCATTTCCATAGTTTTAGCTTATAAACGCAACCGTCGTAACTAACGGTTGTCATTGCAATATCTTGCAAATGGTTCAGTCTTATGACGAATCAAAAATGGTTATGAGTTGGTATTTATGTGGGTATTAAACCTCTAAAATGGTTCCCCCTGATCACCACTCTAACTATGTCAATTATCGAGTCAAACGTGCGGTTAAAAAGTCAACAGAAAACTATTTTAGCGATTTAAGCATAATCTGTAATGTATATGTTATGGAACCTGTTTTGACAATCATAAACCATGATAATAAGTATATAAACCTGTTTGCGCTCGTTTGAATCGATCATTTACTATATAGAACCGGTTCGGAGCCGAATGTCGCAAAAGTTTGACTTTTGCTTTGACTTCAGTTCTGACCCGTTTTAGTGAGGTATAAATATACCCTAGGACTCTCTTAGGACCAGGTCACATGTTGGTATAAGCCTCTGTGGTCGGTTCATGAGTTATCCGAGTCTTTAGCGCATTTCCGTCATTCGCCTAAAAGTTGACCGTAACGGCCTTTTAAAATTAAAACGAGTATTTCGGACACGTGAACGGACCAAAACCTTGCTTATTAAATTATAAGCATGTCCCTAAAGTTTCACGTCAATCCGAGGCCTAGAATGAGAGTTATGCTAAAAGGCGCACTTTTAAGAAAGTTTTGTAATTAACGGCGCAATTAGCATAACGCCCATCTAACCCAAGTTTTCGTCACCAAAACTTTTACCCACTGTGGTAAAATAATATTTTGGGAATTTTAAAGATTTTTAATAATTTTTACCTTGCTCATAACCTGCGGTTATGGCTACGGTTCGGTAAATACCGAATATGCCCTTTTTGGCCAAAACGAGAGTTCTACAAGGTCTTTTGACCCGATTCCAATTGCCACTGGTTTTAAATAATAAATAAAGTATTTTAAGCTTTATATGCTGTTCGGGAAACTCAGATTCCCTGTAGAACTCGAAAATCCCTTTTAAAGTCTTTAAAATGACCGAAAAGCCCCTACGGGGCATAATACTAACTTAAACTCGTTACGGGCATTACGGAAGGTATCCTACTGATACCAAAATACTTTTAAGGCATATTGACTTAGGAAATAAGCGTACGACTCTTATGGTTAACCGTTTCGCCTATTTGCGCACACGGTACGGCTCATTAGGGGTGTAAACGAGCCGAGCCGAGCCGAGCCAGGATGGGCTCGAGCTCGAGCTCGATAGGAATCGAGCCAGCTCGGCTCGGCTCGAAAATGTAAACGAGCTAGATTTTTTAGCTCGAGCTCGACTCGAAAAAACTCGAGCCAACTCGAGGCTCGACAAGCCAGCTCGATTTTCTTTTCTTTTGTATAATTTATATTTTTACATATTGTTGTGTTTAAAGAAAATAAAATACTATATTAACATAGATACATCCAGCTCAATGCATTAAAATAAAACCAAATTCAAGATATCCATTCGGAAAAAAAAAACCCAAGTTAATTACATAAGTTCTTAACCAAGTTAGAAAAAGTAAATAACAAGTAGAACTAAGTTCTTCAAAACAACGTCACTAGCACCAATGCCATCACTAAAAAATTTGCCCATCACCATCTTATATTCCTTCACCAACACTTGCCCATAGCCATGAGAACGAATTAATCTACAATGTCAAAAACAAAGTTAATTATGTGTATATATTGCTAGATCAAAGACCTTTGTAATTAAATTTTCAATTAAAATCTAAGTTGCAATCTGTTTTACACTCAATATATATATATATTGTAAATAGTAGTTAAATTACCTTTTATGTTAACTAGATGCCCCATCACTCGTCGGGATTGGAATTTCTAAATTTTCTTCTTCCTTTGCCGATTGCTACATATAAAAAAATACGAACATTAGAAATAAATTATAAAACTAAAGATTTGAAAGATATATATAAACTTACTTCTAGTGTTTTAATAAATGATTTTGATGCCGACTTTATCCAATCTCCTCCACAAACAAGAAGCTCGACCATATCTTTAGAAAGAGAGCTTCTATAGTCATCCAATACACGTCCCCCAGCACTAAATGCTGATTCCGAGGCAACCGTTGTGATTGGAATGCAAAAAATGTCACGAGCCATTTTGCTTAGCACGGGGTACTTGCTAGAATTTTGACACCACCATTGTAACACATCAAACTTTATAGTTCTTGGAACTACAAAATTTGGCTCTTCTAAATACACATCAAGTTCTGATTTTTGTGTACTTTCAACGGGTTTAGTTTCAAGATAAGCGTAAAAATCATCGTCTCCATCACGAATACTTGGGCCCTCAGATGATGTACCATTTAGATTGCTATCGGCAGCCCTAGCCACTTGATATGCATTAGAGTATTTTTCAAAAAGTGGTTTTAACTTATTAATCACATCTTCAACCCGACCATCAACCTCATTTTCTGGATACAACTTCTTAAATGTCCAAGAAATAGATTCCTTCTTAAAACGCGGGTCTAAAAGAGAAGCAATTGACATAAGTACCCCGATTTCTCCCCAATACTTCTCAAACTTGTCAAACATTGGCCTTCCCATATTTTTCAAGAAATTATCATTTGATTTAACAGCATTAGTTATCTCTCTTTTTACTTTAAAAATCTCAACAAGAAACAAATTTGCGGTCGGATATAATGTACCCGAAAACAAATCTGTAGCATCCGAAAACACCTCAAGTAGCTTGCATACCTTTTTAGCCCGATCCCACTCCTCATCCGTAAGAGACCACTCATAATTCGAATCCCTCAACGCGTAACCTTCAAAAGCATGTTTGTAGTGAATCGCTGATTTAAGCATACGATGTGTTGAGTTCCATCGGGTTTTTACATCAATACACAATGATCGGCGGGTTTCGATACCAAGGGTGATCGAAATTTCACCAAACTTCAAGAGGCGACCCGCTGACTTCTTCAAATATTTCACACCTTCTCTTATTTTGACAAGACAACCATCAATTGTTCCAAGTCCATCTTGTACAACCAGGTTTAGTATATGAGCACAACATCTCACATGAAAAAATAAACCCTCAAAGTGCAATGTTCCCTTTCCTTGAAAGGTATTCCTTAAAATTGCGGCCGCCCTATCATTATTTGATGCATTGTCTAATGTTATTGTACCTATTTTATCTTGTATACCCCATTTAATGAGGCACTCTAGAATAGCATCCGAAATGACCTCACCACTATGGGGCGGTGCTAGCTCATTAAATCCAATTATGCACTTTTTCATTTTCCAATCAGAGTCAATATAATGAGCTGTCAAACACATATACCCAATAGTTTGATTTGAGGTCCAACAATCACTAGTAAGTGAGATCATATCAGTCTTTTTAAAAACTTTCTTCATCTTCTCTCTTTCTGATTCAACCACTTTAATGCAATCTTTTCTAATTGTGGCTCTACTCACTTTTTGAAAAAGAGGGTTCAAGTATTTCAACAGGGCATTAAACCAATGGTACTCTACAAAGGAAAAAGGTAGCTCATGGGCTACAATCATTTTGGCAATTATTTCCCTACATTTTGTTTGTTCAAATCCCCCACTCAACCCATATTCAGTTGCTTCATTACCAGCTTTTTCAAAATTTATAAAACCTTTTTTACCTGTGCAAATTTATATGATTTATACAAGATTAGTAAGTATAATTCACGTATGCTACAAGTATGTTAGGAGTAGGTGTGTCATACCTTTTGACCTTTTCAAGTATGAACACTTATTCAAGTGTCGCTTTAGCTGTGTTGTGGCCTTTGAAGCTTGTGGTTTGTATAGCTTCTTACAATGTATGCATCGATCTTTCATGACCTTCTTCTCTCCTTCCATCATTTCAACTGTTTCAAAATGAAGCCAAACTTCAGATTTACTTTTTCGTTTTGAACCAGCATCAACATCATCTTCGTCAATCATATTTTCTTCTTCAAAACTTTCCTCATCATTTAAATCAACATGCTCACTTGGGTTGTCGGTCGCATCAAGTGATTCTTTAAGTGAAGACATCCTACAAAGTGAGACACCCAAAAATATTCGCTAACAATGATTAGTACAACATACATTTACACCCCTAGAAATATTTTAAGCATACATTTATTTCATGTTTGATGAATATAATAAATTAAATTTATATAGTATAAGTAAATTAATAACTAATTAACAAATCAAACGATCTAAAAATATACATAAAAAAGGTGTGTCTGATTTCATAACCTAAACTAAATTAATTAGCTGATGATAAAGTTATTCATATTCTACAAAAAATATAATAACATAATAACCTAAACTAATGATTCAAATAATAAATATAATAACGTAATAACCTATACTAATAATTCAAATAATAAATATAATAATATAAGAACCTAAACTAACAATTCAATTCAAAGAAACTAGATTTAAACAACATTATCACTAATATGTTACGAGCATTATCACAAAAGGTGTTCACCATTATCAGTTAGTGAATTTCTTTTTTAGTAGCACTTGTTTTTTTCAATCATGTTTGATTTAAACACCATAATCATACTAACATGATACATACTAACAAAAAAACAGTTATCAAATCTATTTTTCTCATAACAAAAGAATGATCAATTGTCATTCATCATAAGACATACAGTTACATTATCAAGATATTTTATACCACCAACTAATATCTACCAAGCATGTCACCTTTTCGTAAATAATAAATATGTATATGGAGATGAAGCAGTTAGGAAAGATTGTAATTAAGAGGTTAACATGAATATGTAGATGAATCTTTACCTTGAATCAAGAAAGATGAATTGCTAGGGTTTAGTCGCAGGGGTTGAGTTGCCGCTTGTGTATTTGTGTGAGAGAAATCAAAGAATTTAGGAATGAAATAGATTATTGTGTAAATTGCATATGGAAATTGGTTTTGAATGGATTTAGGGTAATATGGCGGTGACTTAAATTTCAAGCATATATATTTTTATTAATTAATAGATATGTTTATTGTATGTAATATGTTAAGATATCTTTTAAATAAACAAAAAGATATGTTTTCATTATATTGTGGACAAACTGTTTATTATTGAGGTACATTTTATTAATTTAATAATAATTTTTATATCAATCAATCTACCATTTAACAAACTGATACTAGGACAGTTTTAAAAACATTTCGTAGCCTACATCATATCAACAAAAAGGTTTCTGATGATGATATGAAAACTATATAACTAGTTATTATTAATTAATATCTATTATATAAAACATATGTTTATCAAGCCACGAGTCGAGCCACGAGCCGAGCCAACGAGTCGAGTCACGAGCCGAGCCAACGAGTCGAGCCACGAGCCGAGCCACAAGCTGAGCACCCTAGCTCGAGCTCGGCTCGTTTATGAATCGAGCCAGCTCGGCTCGGCTCGATAGCAAAACGAGCTTTTTCGAGTCGAGCATTTTTCGAGCATTTTTCGAGCGAGTTTCGAGCGAGCCGCGAGCCGCGAGCATTTTGTACACCCCTACGGCTCATGGAACTAGTTTTCGTGCAATAGCCGATATGGGTCAAATTATATTATTTGAACCCCAAAATCCAGAGTATGAACTATAAACCCATATAAAACAAGTCTCTGAACTTGTTGGGTCCAAATCATACTCCATTCTCGGTTTTCGCCTTTCCGTGCGAATTAACCATATCTATATATCGGAATCAACCGGTTTAAGCTACGGCTAATACAAGAACCGTTAGGATTCTAAGAGGTTAATTAAAACCTTCGTTCCAGATTAGGAGCCCCAGTAAAAGCTATCGGTGACTTGATCTAAATTAAGGATTAATACTTGCAAAGGTAAATACTTTAACTTATTTCCCCTATATGGGCTTGGGTTACGGTATGTTAATACCGCTTGATTGAGCATTATATAATTCCATCGCTTAGGTGGTTAATTGATTAAATATGATCGGCTCATTTAAACAGTTTTGTTGCTTATAAGCCTTTGGGGGGTTTAATGACCGTTGTCCCGGATATCCTTGGCATCATTTTACGAAATGGCCACGACCATCGACATCCCGGTGTAGGCGTACACCCGGTATAAAGTGTCGACATTAAAATTAAAAGACGTAGCCGTTGGTTTTCATACTACGGTTTTACGCAAACGTGGTGTGTCTATAAATCTTTAACCCGGCACGACCCGGGCTACTGAACGCATAAAAGAACATGTAAAACGTTCACAAGATCATTATGAATTTTCCCAAGTTATAAAAGAGTTTGTGCCTTGTGCATTCAAATCAATTTTAATAAACATTTTCAAATGTGTCAGTTGAATGTATTTACCAGTGTAAACTGACGTATTTTCCCCAAAAAGATTAAGTGCAGGTACCTAAACGTAATTGGCTGGTATTAGCTCCCTAGCGTCGGGATAAGCCTCGCAAGCTTGATTGCAGTATCGAATGGAACAATACTTTATCTGTATTTACGATCCACTGTGGATATTCAACTTCTGTAATACATTTTGATATTACAATCAGAGGTTGAAATTATATATTTAAATTATGCTTCCGCTGTGCATTATATAATTGTGTGGTTTGACTATATTGTTGCCAATATCGTCACGGTAATCCCCCACCGGGCCCACCGGTGAGACACGTGGAAATCGGGGTGTGACAGGTTGGTATCAGAGCCAACATTGAGTGAATTAAACACTATCCTAATGTGTTTAATCTCAGTGACACAATTGCACATACTTGAGTCTAGACAATAACTTAGGACAAATTCGGATTAATACTCCTTTTTGTCTTTATTTTCGATTTGATTTTTAATAAGTTTTGGAGCAGGAAAATGCCACCTGTTATATTCCGAGGAAGAGGAAGGGGACGTAGAGGCCGAGGAGAAATCGTGACACATCACGATCAAGAAGCTGGACCATCTGGTACAAGACATCCTTCGATGACAAGGAGCGAAGAGCCACAACGACGAAGAGATCTTTACGAACCAGCGAGGCATTCCACTTCGCACAGCTCGACGCCATCCTACCGGCACTCCTTTGGGCCAAATTCAGAAAATGATCCCAATAACCCACAACCTTCCTTCATACCTCTGCAACGTTCGGTATCGCACCGAAACTACGACGACCCTAGTCCCTACTACGTAGCTCAGTTTAATCCGGCTGACTACATACAGGAACCTTCAGGATTTGTTCCGCTTGGTCCTCAAGACCACTTTTCTGAAGATCCCATGGAGGAAGATGAGGATCCAACTGAACCAGCTCGTGGTACGCCCACGCATCCGATAGAAGTATCTGATGGATCTTCATATCATGGTCCGCAGTATCAAGGCCCAGACAGCTTTATGGCCTTGTTTGACCGACATGAGTGGTACAACACACCATCTCATCAGACACAACAACCAAGACATCCACAGGATCCCTCTGAGGATTCACGCTTTGAGGCAGTTACGCCACCACCTCCGCCACCGGCACAACCAGTAATACCTGATCCGCCGAGGCGTAGGAGGACCAATGCTCGTATGTCTACACGAGGAGGAGGGGGTAACCACTTCAGCACTCCTCGACATTCTAGTAGCAGCCACTATCCGCCGCTACAAGAAGAAGGACCTTCAAGTCCTATACAAGAAGCGAACTCCGCACCTACTGCACGAAATTCGCCACCATTTGGGTATGACCAACCCATACCAGCTTACACAGGTCCAACGGCTTACAACCCGTTTGAACCGTCACAAGCACAATACAACTACGGCTATGAGCGCGACCCATATGTGGTGTCGGCTAGATATAATGTGCGCTACCCTGACGGAGCACATGGAAACATGGGACCACCGGACTACTCAGCTCATGGGTATCCAATACCTCCCAGACCTCCAGTTCCGCATCAAGCGCCACAACCACGATTTTCTCCTCCTGAACAGGAAGAAATACTCCATCGATTAGATCGTGTGGAGAGAGAGTTCGAGGAAGAGAAGAAAAGCCACCGAGGATTTCTCAAGGGCTTGGCGAACCTACTAAAGGGCAAAAAGAAGAAACGTGACCACTAGCCCTTAATAGTTGTACTACTGTAATTTCTACTTTAAAATAAGTCCCTGTGTGGACAACTTATCATATTACAGTCCCTACGTGGACTTATCTTTCGTCCTTGCATGGACACCTATCTTGTATTAGTCCCTACGTGGACTTGCCACTTATTTTAAAACCTCTTTGGAGGTATGTACTATTTGAAAGACCCGTTTAGGGCAATATGTAATTGTATTTGAGATTTTGGAATGTATGTTATGAGTTTTGTTTTAATATATATAAAAATAAATCAAAACCATTCCTTTTATATTGATCTGTCTAAATAAAGAATCTTAAGGGGGTGAAACCTAGCTTGGGGTCTTTTAAGATCAGTCAAGATGGTACGACCTAGCTGAAAAGATTCTGATTTCCCTGTTAACCTCTGTACGCATGTTAACATTCATGGCAGATGTGATTCGTTATAATCACGCACGTCATTCTTATACAATAATCCTTTGAGGATTTCAAAACCCAACTAAATGATATATAGATCGTGGGTTAAATCACCAATAAAGGTGATCAATATTATAAAGACATCCATTTAGTGATGCAATGCCTACGGGCCAGTACTATAAAGACATCCATTTAGTGATGCAATGCCTACGGGCCAGTATTATAAAGACATCCATTAGTGATGCAGTGCCTACGGGCCAATATTATAGAAACATCCATTAGTGATGCAGTGCCTACGGGCTAGAATTAATAAAACATCCATTAGTGATGCAGTGCCTACGGGCCAGAATTAATAAAACATCCATTAGTGATGCAGTGCCTACAGGCCAGAATTAATAAAACATCCATTAGTGATGTGGTGCCTACGGGCCAATATTATCAAAAACATCCATTAGTGATGTAGTGCCTACGGGCCAACCATATTAAGACATCCATTAGAGGTGTAGTGCCTATGGGCCATAATAATTGTCTTATAAAGACAAAAGGCAGTGGTAGTCTATGACTCTCTGTCAAAAAGAGATAAAAAGAACTACGGTTCAGATCTCTATGCCTTTGATTCTATGAAATCTCGGCTAATATTATAAAACATCCTCATGATTAGGCTTTATGCCGCCAATACTAGTTATATAGTTGAAATAGGATGTATTCAAATCCTAATATTTAATGAAATAAAAAGTTAACCAAATATGGTCTCTGTACCATGGTTGACAAATTGTCATAAAGGACAATCATATAATAATCTCCTAAATTAAAATTTTGTTATCTTCTATAACAGATTCAAGTTACAATGGCGGATCCCAACGGAGAGAACAGCCACACAAATGAAGATGACTATGACAATGCGTCAGTACATTTGACAGGCGCACAGTTAAAGGCTCTGATCAACAATGCTGTCCAGGCAGCTATTGATCGTCAACATACTGAGTCTCAAGGCAGATCTGTGTCAAAACCACCCTCTAAACCAAAGACACACTCCAAACCACCCTCTGAACCCAAGAAAGATGACGACAAGCATTCGTCTACTGAGCACAGCGTTCACCGCGATAGAGAATATACTGATGCGTCTAGTGCTAAGGGTTGCACCTACAAATACTTTGTATCGTGTAAGCCCCGTGAATTTACAGGGGAGAAAGGTGCGGTTGATTGTATCACCTGGCTGGACGAGATGGACACGATTGTGGACATCAGCGGGTGCGCTGAGAGGGACGTGGTTAAGTTTGTGTCCCAGTCATTCAAGGGCGAGGCCCTGGCATGGTGGAGAGCTCTGGTGCAGGCTTCAGGTAAGTCTGCCTTGTACAAAATGTCATGGGGGGAGTTTATTACCCTCATAAAAGAAAACTACTGCCCTCAGCACGAGGTTGAGAAGATTGAGGCAGATTTTGTCTCACTAGTGATGACAAACCTGGATTGTCAAGCTTATCTGACAAGTTTTAACACTATGTCACGCCTGGTGCCATATCTTGTGACACCAGAACCACGAAGAATTGCCCGATTCATTGGGGGCTTAGAGCCGGCAATCAAGGCCAGCGTAAAGGCCTCTAGGCCGACGACCTTCAGGTCGGTTACTGACCTCTCCTTGTCTCTTACACTTGATGCTGTCCGTCTGAGGGCACAAAGGAGAAAGGAGGCTGAAAAGCGAAAGCGTGAGGATGATACCCCACGAAAGTCTGGGAAAAAGCACCGTGGAAACGGTGAGGGCAAGAGAGGGTCGGAGGCAAAGAAGGAGGGGCAAACTGATGGAAGACCTCACTGCAAGGTCTGCAAGAAACCTCACTCCGGGAAGTGTAGGTTTGCGTCTAGTTCACAGTCGCAACAAAGGACTCCACCCTGTGGGCTATGCAAGTCCAAGGAGCATAAGACAGTGGAGTGCAAAAAGATAAAGGATGCAACCTGCTTTAATTGTAACGAAAAGGGGCACATAAAGAGTAATTGCCCGAAGTATGCCAAGAAGGCAGAAGAGACTAAGAAGACAAACGCGAGAGTTTTTCGCCTGGATGCAAAGGAAGCGGTCAAGGACGACAATGTGCTTACAGGTACTTTTCTCGTAAATAATATATTTGCAAGAGTACTGTTCGATTCTGGCGCTGACAAGTCCTTTGTAGACCAGAAATTTTGCCAACTACTAAATATGCCAATCAAAACCCTTGACGTAAAATACGAAGTAGAATTAGCAGACGGCACGATAGAAACCGTCTCTACTATTCTAGAAGGATGTGAAATATCCATTAGGAACCATTCTTTTCCTTTATCTCTACTTCCCTTCAAATTGGCGGGTTTTGATATCGTGCTAGGCATGGACTGGTTATCCCATAACCAGGCCCAAATCATTTGCGGCAAAAGGCAAATAGTTTTAAAGACTCCGAGTGGTGAATCTCTTACCATTTGAGGGGATACGCATTACGGATTGCCCGAAGACGTATCTATGCTGAAAGCTTCAAGGTGTTTGAACAGAGGCTGTGTAATTTACATGGCTCAGGTGATAATTGAAGAACCAAAGCCGAAGATCGAGGATCTTCCTGTCATTTCTGAATACCCCGAGGTTTTTCCTGAAGAACTACCTGGTTTGCCACCAGATAGACAAGTGGAGTTCAGAATTGACATCATTCCTGGAGCAGCTCCGATAGCAAGAGCACCTTACAGATTAGCTCCAACGGAAATGAAAGAACTGAGGACCCAGTTGGATGAACTGCTGGCGAAAGGTTTTATCAGACCTAGTTCATATCCCTGGGGAGCTCCTGTCCTATTTGTAAAGAAGAAGGACGGATCAATGCGGTTGTGCATCGACTATAGAGAGCTGAATAAAGTTACCATAAAGAATAGATATCCTTTACCAAGGATCGATGATCTATTCGATCAGCTGCAA